>NW_027515217.1:0-88932 GCF_048772815.1 Callospermophilus lateralis
CTACATCTATCCATATAGGAGAAAACAGAGTGAAACCTAACAATCGAAACTGTTAGTGCAAACGAATGATTCAACCTAGAATTACAAAACTTGGGCAGCCAAGTGAGATTGTTGTAGTGATGATTACCTGAAAGTATTGTGAAGATTGGATGAAAAAATATATGCTGAGAATTCAGGAGACTCATGGTTTTTTGGAAGCTTGGAAGACCTTTTCAATGAAAGTTTGTGCCCGACAGGCTCTGCTTAGGGCTACATCAAGCAGAAACAAACCATAGAGATAGAACATGGAACTACTTCAGTGTGTCAAGTTTCGAGAAGCTAGCACAAACCGTGTTTGATTTAGAGTTCTAACTACACCTATCCGTATATGAGAAAACAGAGTGAAAAGTGAAAATTGAAACTGTTACTGCAAACGAATGCTTCAACCTAGAAGAACGAAAGTTGGGCAGCCAAGTGGGATTGTTGTAGTGACCATTACCTGAAAGTATCATGAAGATTGGATGAAAAAATGTATGCTGATATTTCAGGACTTTTGTAGTTTTTTGGAAGATTGGAAACCCCTTTCAATGAAGGTGTTTTTCGCCCATCTCTGCTTAGGGCTACATCAAGAGGAAACAATCCATAGAGATAGAACTTAGAACTACTTCATTCTGTGAAGTTTCAAGAAGCTAGCACAAACCGTGTTTGATTTACGGTTCCAACTACATCTATCCATATAGCAGAAAACAGAGTGAAACCAAACAATCGAAACTGTTAGTGCAAACGAATGCCTCAACCTAGAAGTACGAAACTTGGGCAGCCAAGTGAGATTGTTGTAGTGATGATTACCTGAAAGTATTGTGAAGATTGGATGAAAAAATATATGCTGAGAATTCAGGAGACTCATGGTTTTTTGGAAGCTTGCAAGACCTTTTCATTGAAAGTTTGTTTCCGACAGGCTGTGCTTAGGGCTTAATCAAGCGGAAACAAACCATAGAGATAGAACATCGAACTACTTCATTGTGTCAAGTTTCAAGAAGCTAGCACAAACCGTTTTTGATTTAGAGTTCTAACTACACCTATCCGTATATGAGAAAACAGAGTGAAACGTGAGAATTGAAACTGTTACTGCAAACGAATCCTTCAACCTAGAAGAACGAAAGTTGGGCAGCCAAGTGGGATTGTTGTAGTGACCATTACCTGAAAGTATCATGAAGATTGGATGAAAAAATGTATGCTGATATTTCAGGACTTTTGTAGTTTTTTGGAAGATTGGAAACCCCTTTCAATGAAGGTGTTTTTCGCCCATCTCTGCTTAGGGCTACATCAAGAGGAAACAATCCATAGAGATAGCACTTAGAACTACTTCATTCTGTGAAGTTTCAAGAAGCTAGCACAAACCGTGTTTGATTTACGGTTCCAACTAGATCTATCCATATAGCAGAAAACAGAGTGAAACCTAACAATCGAAACTGTTAGTGCAAACGAATGCTTCAACCTAGAAGTACAAAACTTGGGCAGCCAAGTGAGATTGTTGTAGTGATGATTACCTGAAAGTATTGTGAAGATTGGATGAAAAAATATATGCTGAGATTTCAGGAGACTCATGGTTTTTTGGAAGCTTGGAAGACCTTTTCAATGTAAGTTTGTGCCTGACATGATCTGCGTAGGGCTTAATCAAGCGGAAACAAACCATAGAGATAGAACATGGAACTACTTCATTGTGTCAAGTTTCAAGAAGCTAGCACAAACCGTGTTTGATTGAGAGTTCTAACTACACCTATCCGTATATGAGAAAACAGAGTGAAACGTGAAAATTGAAACTGTTACTGCAAACGAATGCTTCAACCTAGAAGAACGAAAGTTGGGCAGCCAAGTGGGATTGTTGTAGTGACCATTACCTGAAAGTATCATGAAGATTGGATGAAAAAATGTATGCTGATATTTCAGGACTTTTGTAGATTTTGGAAGATTGGAAACCCCTTTCAATGAAGGTGTTTTTCGCCCATCTCTGCTTAGGGCTACATCAAGAGGAAACAAACCATAGAGAGAGAACTTAGAACTACTTCATTCTGTGAAGTTTCAAGAAGCTAGCACAAACCGTGTTTGATTTACAGTTCCAACTACATCTATCCATATAGGAGAAAACAGAGTGAAACCTAACAATCGAAACTGTTAGTGCAAACGAATGCTTCAACCTAGAAGTACGAATCTTGGGCAGCCAAATGAGATTGTTGTAGTGATGATTACCTGAAAGTATTGTGAGGATTGGATGAAAAAATATATGCTGAGAATTCAAGAGACTCATGGTTTTTTGGAAGCTTGGAAGACCTTTTCAATGAAGGTGTTTGCCCGCAAGTCTCTGCTTAGGGCTTAATCAAGCGGAAACAAACCATAGAGATAGAACATGGAACTACTTCATTGTGTCAAGTTTCAAGAAGCTAGCACAAACCGTGTTTGATTGAGAGTTCTAACTACACCTATCTGTATATGAGAAAACAGAGTGAAACGTGAAAATTGAAACTGTTACTGCAAACGAATGCTTCAACCTAGAAGAACGAAAGTTGGGCAGCCAAGTGGGATTGTTGTAGTGACCATTACCTGAAAGTATCATGAAGATTGGATGAAAAAATATATGCAGAGATTTCAGGACTTTTGTACATTTTGGAAGATTGGAAACCCCTTTCAATGAAGGTGTTTTTCGCCCATCTCTGCTTAGGGCTACATCAAGAGGAAACAAACCATAGAGAGAGAACTTAGAACTACTTCATTCTGTGAAGTTTCAAGAAGCTAGCACAAACCGTGTTTGATTTACAGTTCCAACTACATCTATCCATATAGGAGAAAACAGAGTGAAACCTAACAATCGAAACTGTTAGTGCAAACGAATGATTCAACCTAGAATTACAAAACTTGGGCAGCCAAGTGAGATTGTTGTAGTGATGATTACCTGAAAGTATTGTGAAGATTGGATGAAAAAATATATGCTGAGAATTCAGGAGACTCATGGTTTTTTGGAAGCTTGGAAGACCTTTTCAATGTAAGTTTGTGCCCGACAGGCTCTGCTTAGGGCTACATCAAGCAGAAACAAACCATAGAGATAGAACATGGAACTACTTCAGTGTGTCAAGTTTCGAGAAGCTAGCACAAACCGTGTTTGATTTAGAGTTCTAACTACACCTATCCGTATATGAGAAAACAGAGTGAAAAGTGAAAATTGAAACTGTTACTGCAAACGAATGCTTCAACCTAGAAGAACGAAAGTTGGGCAGCCAAGTGGGATTGTTGTAGTGACCATTACCTGAAAGTATCATGAAGATTGGATGAAAAAATGTATGCTGATATTTCAGGACTTTTGTAGTTTTTTGGAAGATTGGAAACCCCTTTCAATGAAGGTGTTTTTCGCCCATCTCTGCTTAGGGCTACATCAAGAGGAAACAATCCATAGAGATAGAACTTAGAACGACTTCATTCTGTGAAGTTTCAAGAAGCTAGCACAAACCGTGTTTGATTTACAGTTCCAACTACATCTATCCATATAGGAGAAAACAGAGTGAAACCTAACTTTCGAAACTGTTAGTGCAAACGAATGATTCAACCTAGAATTACAAAACTTGGGCAGCCAAGTGAGATTGTTGTAGTGATGATTACCTGAAAGTATTGTGAAGATTGGATGAAAAAATATATGCTGAGAATTCAGGAGACTCATGGTTTTTTGGAAGCTTGGAAGACCTTTTCAATGAAAGTTTGTTCCCGACAGGCTCTGCTTAGGGCTACATCAAGCAGAAACAAACCATAGAGATAGAACATGGAACTACTTCAGTGTGTCAAGTTTCGAGAAGCTAGCACAAACCGTGTTTGATTTAGAGTTCTAACTACACCTATCCGTATATGAGAAAACAGAGTGAAAAGTGAAAATTGAAACTGTTACTGCAAACGAATGCTTCAACCTAGAAGAACGAAAGTTGGGCAGCCAAGTGGGATTGTTGTAGTGACCATTACCTGAAAGTATCATGAAGATTGGATGAAAAAATGTATGCTGATATTTCAGGACTTTTGTAGTTTTTTGGAAGATTGGAAACCCCTTTCAATGAAGGTGTTTTTCGCCCATCTCTGCTTAGGGCTACATCAAGAGGAAACAATCCATAGAGATAGAATTTAGAACTACTTCATTCTGTGAAGTTTCAAGAAGCTAGCACAAACCGTGTTTGATTTACGGTTCCAACTACATCTATCCATATAGCAGAAAACAGAGTGAAACCAAACAATCGAAACTGTTAGTGCAAACGAATGCTTCAACCTAGAAGTACGAAACTTGGGCAGCCAAGTGAGATTGTTGTAGTGATGATTACCTGAAAGTATTGTGAAGATTGGATGAAAAAATATATGCTGAGAATTCAGGAGACTCATGGTTTTTTGGAAGCTTGCAAGACCTTTTCATTGAAAGTTTGTTTCCGACAGGCTCTGCTTAGCGCTTAATCAAGCGGAAACAAACCATAGAGATAGAACATGGAACTACTTCATTGTGTCAAGTTTCAAGAAGCTAGCACAAACCGTTTTTGATTTAGAGTTCTAACTTCACCTATCCGTATATGAGAAAACAGAGTGAAACGTGAAAATTGAAACTGTTACTGCAAACGAATCCTTCAACCTAGAAGAACGAAAGTTGGGCAGCCAAGTGGGATTGTTGTAGTGACCATTACCTGAAAGTATCATGAAGATTGGATGAAAAAATGTATGCTGATATTTCAGGACTTTTGTAGTTTTGGGAAGATTGGAATCCCCTTTCAATGAAGGTGTTTTTTCGCCCATCTCTGCTTAGGGCTACATCAAGAGGAAACAATCCATAGAGATAGCACTTAGAACTACTTCATTCTGTGAAGTTTCAAGAAGCTAGCACAAACCGTGTTTGATTTACGGTTCCAACTAGATCTATCCATATAGCAGAAAACAGAGTGAAACCTAACAATCGAAACTGTTAGTGCAAACGAATGCTTCAACCTAGAAGTACAAAACTTTGGCAGCCAAGTGAGATTGTTGTAGTGATGATTACCTGAAAGTATTGTGAAGATTGGATGAAAAAATATATGCTGAGAATTCAGGAGACTCATGGTTTTTTGGAAGCTTGGAAGACCTTTTCAATGTAAGTTTGTGCCCGACAGGCTCTGCTTAGGGCTTAATCAAGCGGAAACAAACCATAGAGATAGAACATGGAACTACTTCATTGTGTCAAGTTTCAAGAAGCTAGCACAAACCGTGTTTGATTGAGAGTTCTAACTACACCTATCCGTATATGAGAAAACAGAGTGAAACGTGAAAATTGAAACTGTTACTGCAAACGAATGCTTCAACCTAGAAGAACGAAAGTTGGGCAGCCAAGTGGGATTGTTGTAGTGACCATTACCTGAAAGTATCATGAAGATTGGATGAAAAAATGTATGCTGATATTTCAGGACTTTTGTAGATTTTTGGAAGATTGGAAACCCCTTTCAATGAAGGTGTTTTTCGCCCATCTCTGCTTAGGGCTACATCAAGAGGAAACAATCCATAGAGATAGAACTTAGAACTACTTCATTCTGTGATGTTTCAAGAAGCTAGCACAAACCGTGTTTGATTTACGGTTCCAACTACATCTATGCATATAGCAGAAAACAGAGTGAAACCAAACAATCGAAACTGTTAGTGCAAACGAATGCTTCAACCTAGAAGTACGAAACTTGGGCAGCCAAGTGAGATTGTTGTAGTGATGATTACCTGAAAGTATTGTGAAGATTGGATGAAAAAATATATGCTGAGAATTCAGGAGACTCATGGTTTTTTGGAAGCTTGGAAGACCTTTTCAATGAAAGTTTGTTTCCGACAGGCTCTGCTTCGGGCTTAATCAAGCAGAAACAAATCATAGAGATAGAACATGGAACTACTTCATTGTGTCAGGTTTCAAGAAGCTAGCACAAACCGTTTTGATTTAGAGTTCTAACTACACCTATCCGTATATGAGTAAACAGAGTGAAACGTGAAAATTGAAACTGTTACTGCAAACGAATGCTTCAACCTAGAAGAACGAAAGTTGGGCAGCCAAGTGGGATTGTTGTAGTGACCATTACCTGAAAGTATCATGAAGATTGGATGAAAAAATGTATGCTGATATTTCAGGACTTTTGTAGTTTTTTGGAAGATTGGAAACCCCTTTCAATGAAGGTGTTTTTCGCCCATCTCTGCTTAGGGCTACATCAAGAGGAAACAATCCATAGAGATAGCACTTAGAACTACTTCATTCTGTGAAGTTTCAAGAAGCTAGCAGAAACCGTGTTTGATTTACGGTTCCAACTAGATCTATCCATATAGCAGAAAACAGAGTGAAACCTAACAATCGAAACTGTTAGTGCAAACGAATGCTTCAACCTAGAAGTACGAAACTTGGGCAGCCAAGTGAGATTGTTGTAGTGATGATTACCTGAAAGTATTGTGAAGATTGGATGAAAAAACATATGCTGAGAATTCAGGAGACTCATGGTTTTTTGGAAGCTTGGAAGACCTTTTCAATGTAAGTTTGTGCCCGACAGGCTCTGCTTAGGGCTTAATCAAGCGGAAACAAACCATAGAGATAGAACATGGAACTACTTCATTGTGTCAAGTTTCAAGAAGCTAGCACAAACCGTGTTTGATTGAGAGTTCTAACTACACCTATCCGTATATGAGAAAACAGAGTGAAACGTGAAAATTGAAACTGTTACTGCAAACGAATGCTTCAACCTAGAAGAACGAAAGTTGGGCAGCCAAGTGGGATTGTTGTAGTGACCATTACCTGAAAGTATCATGAAGATTGGATGAAAAAATATATGCTGATATTTCAGGACTTTTGTAGTTTTTTGGAAGATTGGAAACCCCTTTCAATGAAGGTGTTATTCGCCCATCTCTGCTTAGGGCTACATCAAGAGGAAGCAATCCATAGAGATAGCACTTAGAACTACTTCATTCTGTGAAGTTTCAAGAAGCTAGCGCAAACCGTGTTTGATTTACGGTTCCAACTAGATCTATCCATATAGCAGAAAACAGAGTGAAACCTAACAATCGAAACTGTTAGTGCAAACGAATGCTTCAACCTAGAAGTACGAATCTTGGGCAGCCAAGTGAGATTGTTGTAGTGATGATTACCTGAAAGTATTGTGAAGATTGGATGAAAAAATATATGCTGAGAATTCAGGAGACTCATGGTTTTTTGGAAGCTTGGAAGACCTTTTCAATGAAGGTGTTTGCCCGCAATTCTCTGCTTAGGGCTTAATCAAGCGGAAAAAAAACCGTAGAGATAGAACATGGAACTACTTCATTGTGTCAAGTTTCAAGAAGCTAGCACAAACCGTGTTTGATTGAGAGTTCTAACTACACCTATCCGTATATGAGAAAACAGAGTGAAACGTGAAAATTGAAACTGTTACTGCAAACGAATGCTTCAACCTAGAAGAACGAAAGTTGGGCAGCCAAGTGGGATTGTTGTAGTGATCATTACCTGAAAGTATCATGAAGATTGGATGAAAAAATATATGCAGAGATTTCAGGACTTTTGTAGATTTTGGAAGATTGGAAACCCCTTTCAATGAAGGTGTTTTTCGCCCATCTCTGCTTAGGGCTACATCAAGAGGAAACAAACCATAGAGAGAGCACTTAGAACTACTTCATTCTGTGAAGTTTCAAGAAGCTAGCACAAACCGTGTTTGATTTACAGTTCCAACTACATCTATCCATATAGGAGAAAACAGAGTGAAACCTAACAATCAAAACTGTTAGTGCAAACGAATGATTCAACCTAGAATTACAAAACTTGGGCAGCCAAGTGAGATTGTTGTAGTGATGATTACCTGAAAGTATTGTGAAGATTGGATGAAAAAATATATGCTGAGAATTCAGGAGACTCATGGTTTTTTGGAAGCTTTGAAGACCTTTTCAATGAATGTTTCTGCCCGACAGGCTCTGCTTAGGGCTACATCAAGCAGAAACAAACCATAGAGATAGAACATGGAACTACTTCAGTGTGTCAAGTTTCGAGAAGCTAGCACAAACCGTGTTTGATTTAGCGTTCTAACTACACCTATCCGTATATGAGAAAACAGAGTGAAACGTGAAAAGTGAAACTGTTACTGCAAACGAATGCTTCAACCTAGAAGAACGAAAGTTGGGCAGCCAAGTGGGATTGTTGTAGTGACCATTACCTGAAAGTATCATGAAGATTGGATGAAAAAATGTATGCTGATATTTCAGGACTTTTGTAGTTTTTTGGAAGATTGGAAACCCCTTTCAATGAAGGTGTTTTTCGCCCATCTCTGCTTAGGGCTACATCAAGAGGAAACAATCCATAGAGATAGCACTTAGAACTACTTCATTCTGTGAAGTTTCAAGAAGCTAGCACAAACCGTGTTTGATTTACGGTTCCAACTACATCTATCCATATAGCAGAAAACAGAGTGAAACCTAACAATCGAAACTGTTAGTGCAAACGAATGCTTCAACCTAGAAGTACGAAACTTGGGCAGCCAAGTGAGATTGTTGTAGTGATGATTACCTGAAAGTATTGTGAAGATTGGATGAAAAAATATATGCTGAGAATTCAGGAGACTCATGGTTTTTTGGAAGCTTGGAAGACCTTTTCAATGTAAGTTTGTGCCCGACAGGCTCTGCTTAGGGCTTAATCAAGCGGAAACAAACCATAGAGATAGAACATGGAACTACTTCATTGTGTCAAGTTTCAAGAAGCTAGCACAAACCGTGTTTGATTGAGAGTTCTAACTACACCTATCCGTATATGAGAAAACAGAGTGAAACGTGAAAATTGAAACTGTTACTGCAAACGAATGCTTCAACCTAGAAGAACGAAAGTTGGGCAGCCAAGTGGGATTGTTGTAGTGACCATTACCTGAAAGTATCATGAAGATTGGATGAAAAAATGTATGCTGATATTTCAGGACTTTTGTAGTTTTTTGGAAGATTGGAAACCCCTTTCAATGAAGGTGTTTTTCGCCCATCTCTGCTTAGGGCTACATCAAGAGGAAGCAATCCATAGAGATAGCACTTAGAACTACTTCATTCTGTGAAGTTTCAAGAAGCTAGCGCAAACCGTGTTTGATTTACGGTTCCAACTAGATCTATCCATATAGCAGAAAACAGAGTGAAACCTAACAATCGAAACTGTTAGTGCAAACGAATGCTTCAACCTAGAAGTACGAATCTTGGGCAGCCAAGTGAGATTGTTGTAGTGATGATTACCTGAAAGTATTGTGAAGATTGGATGAAAAAATATATGCTGAGAATTCAGGAGACTCATGGTTTTTTGGAAGCTTGGAAGACCTTTTCAATGAAGGTGTTTGCCCGCAATTCTCTGCTTAGGGCTTAATCAAGCGGAAAAAAACCGTAGAGATAGAACATGGAACTACTTCATTGTGTCAAGTTTCAAGAAGCTAGCACAAACCGTGTTTGATTGAGAGTTCTAACTACACCTATCCGTATATGAGAAAACAGAGTGAAACGTGAAAATTGAAACTGTTACTGCAAACGAATGCTTCAACCTAGAAGAACGAAAGTTGGGCAGCCAAGTGGGATTGTTGTAGTGATCATTACCTGAAAGTATCATGAAGATTGGATGAAAAAATATATGCAGAGATTTCAGGACTTTTGTAGATTTTGGAAGATTGGAAACCCCTTTCAATGAAGGTGTTTTTCGCCCATCTCTGCTTAGGGCTACATCAAGAGGAAACAAACCATAGAGAGAGCACTTAGAACTACTTCATTCTGTGAAGTTTCAAGAAGCTAGCACAAACCGTGTTTGATTTACAGTTCCAACTACATCTATCCATATAGGAGAAAACAGAGTGAAACCTAACAATCAAAACTGTTAGTGCAAACGAATGATTCAACCTAGAATTACAAAACTTGGGCAGCCAAGTGAGATTGTTGTAGTGATGATTACCTGAAAGTATTGTGAAGATTGGATGAAAAAATATATGCTGAGAATTCAGGAGACTCATGGTTTTTTGGAAGCTTGGAAGACCTTTTCAATGAATGTTTCTGTCCGACAGGCTCTGCTTAGGGCTACATCAAGCAGAAACAAACCATAGAGATAGAACATGGAACTACTTCAGTGTGTCAAGTTTCGAGAAGCTAGCACAAACCGTGTTTGATTTAGCGTTCTAACTACACCTATCCGTATATGAGAAAACAGAGTGAAACGTGAAAAGTGAAACTGTTACTGCAAACGAATGCTTCAACCTAGAAGAACGAAAGTTGGGCAGCCAAGTGGGATTGTTGTAGTGACCATTACCTGAAAGTATCATGAAGATTGGATGAAAAAAATGTATGCTGATATTTCAGGACTTTTGTAGTTTTTTGGAAGATTGGAAACCCCTTTCAATGAAGGTGTTTTTCGCCCATCTCTGCTTAGGGCTACATCAAGAGGAAACAATCCATAGAGATAGAACTTAGAACTACTTCATTCTGTGAAGTTTCAAGAAGCTAGCACAAACCGTGTTTGATTTACGGTTCCAACTACATCTATCCATATAGCAGAAAACAGAGTGAAACCAAACAATCGAAACTGTTAGTGCAAACGAATGCTTCAACCTAGAAGTACGAAACTTGGGCAGCCAAGTGAGATTGTTGTAGTGATGATTACCTGAAAGTATTGTGAAGATTGGATGAAAAAATATATGCTGAGAATTCAGGAGACTCATGGTTTTTTGGAAGCTTGGAAGACCTTTTCAATGAAGGTGTTTGCCCGCAAGTCTCTGCTTAGGGCTTAATCAAGCGAAAACAAACCATAGATATAGAACATGGAACTACTTCATTGTGTCAGGTTTCAAGAAGCTAGCACAAACCGTGTTTGATTTAGAGTTCTAACTACACCTATCCGTATATGAGAAAACAGAGTGAAACGTGAAAATTGAAACTGTTACTGCAAACGAATGCTTCAACCTAGAAGAACGAAAGTTGGGCAGCCAAGTGGGATTGTTGTAGTGACCATTACCTGAAAGTATCATGAAGATTGGATGAAAAAATGTATGCTGATATTTCAGGACTTTTGTAGTTTTTTGGAAGATTGGAAACCCCTTTCAATGAAGGTGTTTTTCGCCCATCTCTGCTTAGGGCTACATCAAGAGGAAACAATCCATAGAGATAGAACTTAGAACTACTTCATTCTGTGAAGTTTCAAGAAGCTAGCACAAACCGTGTTTGATTTACAATTCCAACTACATCTATCCATATAGCAGAAAACAGAGTGAAACCTAACAATCGAAACTGTTAGTGCAAACGAATGCTTCAACCTAGAAGTACGAAACTTGGGCAGCCAAGTGAGATTGTTGTAGTGATGATTACCTGAAAGTATTGTGAAGATTGGATGAAAAAATATATGCTGAGAATTCAGGAGACTCATGGTTTTTTGGAAGCTTGGAAGACCTATTCAAAGAATGTTTGTGCCCGACAGGCTCTGCTTAGGGCTACATCAAGCAGAAACAAACCATAGAGATAGAACATGGAACTACTTCAGTGTGTCAAGTTTCGAGAAGCTAGCACAAACCGTGTTTGATTGAGAGTTCTAACTACACCTATCCGTATATGAGAAAACAGAGTGAAAAGTGAAAATTGAAACTGTTACTGCAAACGAATGCTTCAACCTAGAAGAACGAAAGTTGGGCAGCCAAGTGGGATTGTTGTAGTGACCATTACCTGAAAGTATCATGAAGATTGGATGAAAAAATGTATGCTGATATTTCAGGACTTTTGTAGTTTTTTGGAAGATTGGAAACCCCTTTCAATGTAGGTGTTTTTCGCCCATCTCTGCTTAGGGCTACATCAAGAGGAAACAATCCATAGAGATAGCACTTAGAACTACTTCATTCTGTGAAGTTTCAAGAAGCTAGCACAAACCGTGTTTGATTTACGGTTCCAACTACATCTATCCATATAGCAGAAAACAGAGTGAAACCAAGCAATCGAAACTGTTAGTGCAAACGAATGCTTCAACCTAGAAGTACGAAACTTGGGCAGCCAAGTGAGATTGTTGTAGTGATGATTACCTGAAAGTTTGTGAAGATTGGATGAAAAAATATATGCTGAGAATTCAGGAGACTCATGGTTTTTTGGAAGCTTGGAAGACCTTTTCAATGAAAGTTTGTTTCCGACAGGCTCTGCTTAGGGCTTAATCAAGCAGAAACAAACCATAGAGATAGAACATGGAACTACTTCATTGTGTCAAGTTTCAAGAAGCTAGCACAAACCGTGTTTGATTTAGCGTTCTAACTACACCTATCCGTATATGAGAAAACAGAGTGAAACGTGAAAATTGAAACTGTTACTGCAAACGAATGCTTCAACCTACAAGAACGAAAGTTGGGCAGCCAAGTGGGATTGTTGTAGTGACCATTACCTGAAAGTATCATGAAGATTGGATGAAAAAATGTATTCTGATATTTCAGGACTTTTGTAGTTTTTTGGAAGATTGGAAACCCCTTTCAATGAAGGTGTTTTTTGCCCATCTCTGCTTAGGTCTACATCAAGAGGAAACAAACCATAGAGATAGCACTTAGAACTACTTCATTCTGTGAAGTTTCAAGAAGCTAGCACAAACCGTGTTTGATTTACAGTTCCAACTACATCTATCCATATAGGAGAAAACAGAGTGAAACCTAACAATCGAAACTGTTAGTGCAAACGAATGATTCAACCTAGAATTACAAAACTTGGGAGCCAAGTGAGATTGTTGTAGTGATGATTACCTGAAAGTATTGTGAAGATTGGATGAAAAAATATATGCTGAGAATTCAGGAGACTCATGGTTTTTTGGAAGCTTGGACGACCTTTTCAATGAAAGTTTGTGCCCGACAGGCTCTGCTTAGGGCTACATCAAGCAGAAACAAACCATAGAGATAGAACATGGAACTACTTCATTGTGTCAAGTTTCGAGAAGCTAGCACAAACCGTGTTTGATTTAGAGTTCTAACTACACCTATCCGTATATGAGAAAACAGAGTGAAAAGTGAAAATTGAAACTGTTACTGCAAACGAATGCTTCAACCTAGAAGAACGAAAGTTGGGCAGCCAAGTGGGATTGTTGTAGTGACCAATACCTGAAAGTATCATGAAGATTGGATGAAAAAATGTATGCTGATATTTCAGGACTTTTGTAGTTTTTTGGAAGATTGGAAACCAATTCAATGAAGGTGTTTTTCGCCCATCTCTGCTTAGGGCTACATCAAGAGGAAACAATCCATAGAGATAGAACTTAGAACTACTTCATTCTGTGAAGTTTCAAGAAGCTAGCACAAACCGTGTTTGATTTACGGTTCCAACTACATCTATCCATATAGCAGAAAACAGAGTGAAACCAAACAATCGAAACTGTTAGTGCAAACGAATGCTTCAACCTAGAAGTACGAAACTTGGGCAGCCAAGTGAGATTGTTGTAGTGATGATTACCTGAAAGTATTGTGAAGATTAGATGAAAAAATATATGCTGAGAATTCAGGAGACTCATGGTTTTTTGGAAGCTTGGAAGACCTTTTCATTGAAAGTTTGTTTCCGACAGGCTCTGCTTAGGGCTTAATCAAGCGGAAACAAACCATAGAGATAGAACATGGAACTACTTCATGGTGTCAAGTTTCAAGAAGCTAGCACAAACCGTGTTTGATTTAGCGTTCTAACTACACCTATCCGTATATGAGAAAACAGAGTGAAACGTGAAAATTGAAACTGTTACTGCAAACGAATGCTGCAACCTAGAAGAACGAAAGTTGAGCAGCCAAGTGGGATTGTTGTAGTGACCATTACCTGAAAGTATCATGAAGATTGGATGAAAAAATGTATGCTGATATTTCAGGAGTTTTGTAGTTTTTTGGAAGATTGGAAACCTCTTTCAATGAAGGTGTTTTTCGCCCATCTCTGCTTAGGGCTACATCAAGAGGAAGCAATCCATAGAGATAGCACTTAGAACTACTTCATTCTGTGAAGTTTCAAGAAGCTAGCACAAACCGTGTTTGATTTACGGTTCCAACTAGATCTATCCATATAGCAGAAAACAGAGTGAAACCTAACAATCGAAACTGTTAGTGCAAACGAATGCTTCAACCTAGAAGTACGAATCTTGGGCAGCCAAGTGAGATTGTTGTAGTGATGATTACCTGAAAGTATTGTGAAGATTGGATGAAAAAATATATGCTGAGAATTCAGGAGACTCATGGTTTTTTGGAAGCTTGGAAGACCTTTTCAATGAAGGTGTTTGCCCTTAAGTCTCTGCTTAGGGCTTAATCAAGCGGAAACAAACCATAGAGATAGAACATGGAACTACTTTATTGTGTCAAGTTTCAAGAAGCTAGCACAAACCGTGTTTGATTTAGAGTTCTAACTACACCTATCCGTATATGAGAAAACAGAGTGAAAAGTGAAAATTGAAACTGTTACTGCAAACGAATGCTTCAACCTAGAAGAACGAAAGTTGGGCAGCCAAGTGGGATTGTTGTAGTGACCATTACCTGAAAGTATCATGAAGATTGGATGAAAAAATATATGCAGAGATTTCAGGAATTTTGTAGATTTTGGAAGATTGGAAACCCCTTTGAATGAAGGTGTTTTTCGCCCATCTCTGCTTAGGGCTACATCAAGAGGAAACAAACCATAGAGATAGCACTTAGAACTACTTCATTCTGTGAAGTTTCCAGAAGCTAGCACAAACCGTGTTTGATTTACAGTTCCAACTACATCTATCCATATAGGAGAAAACAGAGTGAAACCTAACAATCGAAACTGTTAGTGCAAACGAATGATTCAACCTAGAATTACAAAACTTGGGCAGCCAAGTGAGATTGTTGTAGTGATGATTACCTGAAAGTATTGTAAAGATTGGATGAAAAAATATATGCTGAGAATTCAGGAGACTCATGGTTTTTTGGAAGCTTGGAAGGCCTTTTCAATGAAAGTTTGTGCCCGACAGGTTCTGCTTAGGGCTACATCAAGCAGAAACAAACCATAGAGACAGAACATGGAACTACTTCATTGTGTCAAGTTTCGAGAAGCTAGCACAAACCGTGTTTGATTTAGAGTTCTAACTACACCTATCCGAATATGAGAAAACAGAGTGAAAAGTGAAAATTGAAACTGTTACTGCAAACGAATGCTTCAACCTAGAAGAACGAAAGTTGGGCAGCCAAGTGGGATTGTTGTAGTGACCATTACCTGAAAGTATCATGAAGATTGGATGAAAAAATATATGCAGAGATTTCAGGAATTTTGTAGATTTTGGAAGATTGGAAACCCCTTTGAATGAAGGTGTTTTTCGCCCATCTCTGCTTAGGGCTACATCAAGAGGAAACAAACCATAGTGATAGCACTTAGAACTACTTCATTCTGTGAAGTTTCCAGAAGCTAGCACAAACCGTGTTTGATTTACAGTTCCAACTACATCTATCCATATAGGAGAAAACAGAGTGAAACCTAACAATCGAAACTGTTAGTGCAAACGAATGATTCAACCTAGAATTACAAAACTTGGGCAGCCAAGTGAGATTGTTGTAGTGATAATTACCTGAAAGTATTGTAAAGATTGGATGAAAAAATATATGCTGAGAATTCAGGAGACTCATGGTTTTTTGGAAGCTTGGAAGGCCTTTTCAATGAAAGTTTGTGCCCCACAGGCTCTGCTTAGGGCTAAATCAAGCAGAAACAAACCATAGAGACAGAACATGGAACTACTTCATTGTGTCAAGTTTCGAGAAGCTAGCACAAACCGTGTTTGATTTAGAGTTCTAACTACACCTATCCGAATATGAGAAAACAGAGTGAAAAGTGAAAATTGAAACTGTTACTGCAAACGAATGCTTCAACCTAGAAGTACGAAACTTGGGCAGCCAAGTGAGATTGTTGTAGTGATGATTACCTGAAAGTTTGTGAAGATTGGATGAAAAAATATATGCTGAGAATTCAGGAGACTCATGGTTTTTTGGAAGCTTGGAAGACCTTTTCAATGAAAGTTTGTTTCCGACAGGCTCTGCTTAGGGCTTAATCAAGCAGAAACAAACCATAGAGATAGAACATGGAACTACTTCATTGTGTCAAGTTTCAAGAAGCTAGCACAAACCGTGTTTGATTTAGCGTTCTAACTACACCTATCCGTATATGAGAAAACAGAGTGAAACGTGAAAATTGAAACTGTTACTGCAAACGAATGCTTCAACCTACAAGAACGAAAGTTGGGCAGCCAAGTGGGATTGTTGTAGTGACCATTACCTGAAAGTATCATGAAGATTGGATGAAAAAATGTATTCTGATATTTCAGGACTTTTGTAGTTTTTTGGAAGATTGGAAACCCCTTTCAATGAAGGTGTTTTTTGCCCATCTCTGCTTAGGTCTACATCAAGAGGAAGCAATCCGTAGAGACAGCACTTAGAACTACTTCATTATGTGAAGTTTCAAGAAGCTAGCACAAACCGTGTTTGATTTACGGTTCCAACTAGATCTATCCATATAGCAGAAAACAGAGTGAAACCTAACAATCAAAACTGTTAGTGCAAACGAATGCTTCAACCTAGAAGTACGAATCTTGGGCAGCCAAGTGAGATTGTTGTAGTGATGATTACCTGAAAGTATTGTGAAGATTGGATGAAAAAATATATGCTGAGAATTCAGGAGACTCATGGTTTTTTGGAAGCTTGGAAGACTTTTTCAATGAAGGTGTTTGCCCGAAAGTCTCTGCTAAGGGCTTAATCAAGCGGAAACAAACCATAGAGATAGAACATGGAACTACTTCATTGTGTCAAGTTTCAAGAAGCTAGCACAAACCGTGTTTTATTGAGAGTTCTAACTACACCTATCCGTATATGAGAAAACAGAGTGAAACGTGAAAATTAAAACTGTTACTGCAAACGAATGCTTCAACCTAGAAGAACGAAAGTTGGGCAGCCAAGTGGGATTGTTGTAGTGATCATTACCTGAAAGTATCCTGAAGATTGGATGAAAAAATATATGCAGAGATTCCAGGACTTTTGTAGATTTTGGAAGATTGGAAACCCCTTTCAATGAAGGTGTTTTTCGCCCATCTCTGCTTAGGGCTACATCAAGAGGAAACAAACCATAGAGAGAGCACTTAGAACTACTTCATTCTGTGAAGTTTCAAGAAGCTAGCACAAACCGTGTTTGATTTACAGTTCCAAATACATCTATCCATATAGGAGAAAACAGAGTGAAACCTAACAATTGAAACTGTTAGTGCAAACGAATGATTCAACCTAGAATTACAAAACTTGGGCAGCCAAGTGAGATTGTTGTAGTGATGATTACCTGAAAGTATTGTGAAGATTGGATGAAAAAATATATGCTGAGAATTCAGGAGACTCATGGTTTTTTGGAAGCTTGGAAGACCTTTTCAATGAATGTTTGTGCCCGACAGGCTCTGCTTCGGGCTACATCAAGCAGAAACAAACCATAGAGATAGAACATGGAACTACTTCAGTGTGTCAAGTTTCGAGAAGCTAGCACAAACCGTGTTTGATTTAGAGTTCTAACTACACCTATCCGTATATGAGAAAACCGAGTGAAACGTGAAAATTGAAACTGTTACTGCAAACGAATGCTTCAACCTAGAAGAACGAAAGTTGGGCAGCCAAGTGGGATTGTTGTAGTGACCATTACCTGAAAGTATCATGAAGATTGGATGAAAAAATGTATGCTGATATTTCAGGACTTTTGTAGTTTCTTGGAAGATTGGAAACCCCTTTCAATGAAGGTGTTTTTCGCCCATCTCTGCTTAGGGCTACATCAAGAGGAAACAATCCATAGAGATAGAACTTAGAACTACTTCATTCTGTGAAGTTTCAAGAAGCTAGCACAAACCGTGTTTGATTTACGGTTCCAACTACATCTATCCATATAGCAGAAAACAGAGTGAAACCAAACAATCGAAACTGTTAGTGCAAACGAATGCTTCAACCTAGAAGTACGAAACTTGGGCAGCCAAGTGAGATTGTTGTAGTGATGATTACCTGAAAGTATTGTGAAGATTGGATGAAAAAATATATGCTGAGAATTCAGGAGACTCATGGTTTTTTGGAAGCTTGGAAGACCTTTTCAATGAAGGTGTTTGCCTGCAAGTCTCTGCTTAGGGCTTAATCAAGCGGAAACAAACCATAGAGATAGAACATGGAACTACTTCATTGTGTCAAGTTTCAAGAAGCTAGCACAAACCGTGTTTGATTGAGAGTTCTAACTACACCTATCCGTATATGAGAAAACAGAGTGAAACCTGAAAATTGAAACTGTTACTGCAAACGAATGCTTCAACCTAGAAGAACGAAAGTTGGGCAGCCAAGTGGGATTGTTGTAGTGATCATTACCTGAAAGTATCATGAAGATTGGATGAAAAAATATATGCAGAGATTTCAGGACTTTTGTAGATTTTGGAAGATTGGAAACCCCTTTCAATGAAGGTGTTTCTCGCCCATCTCTGCTTAGGGCTACATCAAGAGGAAACAAACCATAGAGAGAGTACTTAGAACTACTTCATTCTGTGAAGTTTCAAGAAGCTAGCACAAACCGTGTTTGATTTACAGTTCCAACTACATCTATCCATATAGGAGAAAACAGAGTGAAACCTAACAATCGAAACTGTTAGTGCAAACGAATGATTCAACCTAGAATTACAAAACTTGGGCAGCCAAGTGAGATTGTTGTAGTGATGATTACCTGAAAGTATTGTGAAGATTGGATGAAAAAATATATGCTGAGAATTCAGGAGACTCATGGTTTTTTGGAAGCTTGGAAGACCTTTTCAATGTAAGTTTGTGCCCGACAGGCTCTGCTTAGGGCTTAATCAAGCGGAAACAAACCATAGAGATAGAACATGGAACTACTTCATTGTGTCAAGTTTCAAGAAGCTAGCACAAACCGTGTTTGATTGAGAGTTCTAACTACACCTATCCGTATATGAGAAAACAGAGTGAAACGTGAAAATTGAAACTGTTACTGCAAACGAATGCTTCAACCTAGAAGAACGAAAGTTGGGCAGCCAAGTGGGATTGTTGTAGTGATCATTACCTGAAAGTATCATGAAGATTGGATGAAAAAATATATGCAGAGATTTCAGGACTTTTGTAGATTTTGGAAGATTGGAAACCCCTTTCAATGAAGGTGTTTTTCGCCCATCTCTGCTTAGGGCTACATCAAGAGGAAACAAACCATAGAGAGAGCACTTAGAACTACTTCATTCTGTGAAGTTTCAAGAAGCTAGCACAAACCGTGTTTGATTTACAGTTCCAACTACATCTATCCATATAGGAGAAAACAGAGTGAAACCTAACAATCGAAACTGTTAGTGCAAACGAATGATTCAACCTAGAATTACAAAACTTGGGCAGCCAAGTGAGATTGTTGTAGTGATGATTACCTGAAAGTATTGTGAAGATTGGATGAAAAAATATATGCTGAGAATTCAGGAGACTCATGGTTTTTTGGAAGCTTGGAAGACCTTTTCAATGAATGTTTGTGCCCGACAGGCTCTGCTTCGGGCTACATCAAGCAGAAACAAACCATAGAGATAGAACATGGAACTACTTCAGTGTGTCAAGTTTCGAGAAGCTAGCACAAACCGTGTTTGATTTAGAGTTCTAACTACACCTATCCGTATATGAGAAAACAGAGTGAAACGTGAAAATTGAAACTGTTACTGCAAACGAATGCTTCAACCTAGAAGAACGAAAGTTGGGCAGCCAAGTGGGATTGTTGTATTGACCATTACCTGAAAGTATCATGAAGATTGGATGAAAAAATGTATGCTGATATTTCAGGACTTTTGTAGTTTTTTGGAAGATTGGAAACCCCTTTCAATGAAGGTGTTTTTCGCCCATCTCTGCTTAGGGCTACATCAAGAGGAAACAATCCATAGAGATAGAACTTAGAACTACTTCATTCTGTGAAGTTTCAAGAAGCTAGCACAAACCGTGTTTGATTTACGGTTCCAACTACATCTATCCATATAGCAGAAAACAGAGTGAAACCAAACAATCGAAACTGTTAGTGCAAACGAATGCTTCAACCTAGAAGTACGAAACTTGGGCAGCCAAGTGAGATTGTTGTAGTGATGATTACCTGAAAGTATTGTGAAGATTGGATGAAAAAATATATGCTGAGAATTCAGGAGACTCATGGTTTTTTGGAAGCTTGGAAGACCTTTTCAATGAAAGTTTGTTTCCGACAGGCTCTGCTTAGGGCTTAATCAAGCAGAAACAAACCATAGAGATAGAACATGGAACTACTTCATTGTGTCAAGTTTCAAGAAGCTAGCACAAACCGTTTTTGATTTAGAGTTCTAACTACACCTATCCGTATATGAGAAAACAGAGTGAAACGTGAAAATTGAAACTGTTACTGCAAACGAATGCTTCAACCTAGAAGAACGAAAGTTGGGCAGCCAAGTGGGATTGTTGTAGTGCCCATTACCTGAAAGTATCATGAAGATTGGATGAAAAAATGTATGCTGATATTTCAGGACTTTTGTAGTTTTTTGGAAGATTGGAAACCCCTTTCAATGAAGGTGTTTTTCGCCCATTTCTGCTTAGGGATACATCAAGAGGAAACAATCCATAGAGATAGCACTTAGAATTACTTCATTCTGTGAAGTTTCAAGAAGCTAGCACAAACCGTGTTTGATTTACGGTTCCAACTAGATCTATCCATATAGCAGAAAACAGAGTGAAACCTAACAATCGAAACTGTTAGTGCAAACGAATGCTTCAACCTAGAAGTACGAAACTTGGGCAGCCAAGTGAGATTGTTGCAGTGATGATTACCTGAAAGTATTGTGAAGATTGGATGAAAAAATATATGCTGAGAATTCAGGAGACTCATGGTTTTTTGGAAGCTTGGAAGACCTTTTCAATGTAAGTTTGTGCCCGACAGGCTCTGCTTAGGGCTTAACCAAGCGGAAACAAACCATAGAGATAGAACATGGAACTACTTCATTGTGTCAAGTTTCAAGAAGCTAGCACAAACCGTTTTTGATTTAGAGTTCTAACTACACCTATCCGTATATGAGAAAACAGAGTGAAACCTGAAAATTGAAACTGTTACTGCAAACGAATGCTTCAACCTAGAAGAACGAAAGTTGGGCAGCCAAGTGGGATTGTTGTAGTGATCATTACCTGAAAGTATCATGAAGATTGGATGAAAAAATATATGCAGAGATTTCAGGACTTTTGTAGATTTTGGAAGATTGGAAACCCCTTTCAATGAAGGTGTTTCTCGCCCATCTCTGCTTAGGGCTACATCAAGAGGAAACAAACCATAGAGAGAGTACTTAGAACTACTTCATTCTGTGAAGTTTCAAGAAGCTAGCACAAACCGTGTTTGATTTACAGTTCCAACTACATCTATCCATATAGGAGAAAACAGAGTGAAACCTAACAATCGAAACTGTTAGTGCAAACGAATGATTCAACCTAGAATTACAAAACTTGGGCACCCAAGTGAGATTGTTGTAGTGATGATTACCTGAAAGTATTGTGAAGATTGGATGAAAAAATATATGCTGAGAATTCAGGAGACTCATGGTTTTTTGGAAGCTTGGAAGACCTTTTCAATGTAAGTTTGTGCCCGACAGGCTCTGCTTAGGGCTTAATCAAGCGGAAACAAACCATAGAGATAGAACATGGAACTACTTCATTGTGTCAAGTTTCAAGAAGCTAGCACAAACCGTGTTTGATTGAGAGTTCTAACTACACCTATCCGTATATGAGAAAACAGAGTGAAACGTGAAAATTGAAACTGTTACTGCAAACGAATGCTTCAACCTAGAAGAACGAAAGTTGGGCAGCCAAGTGGGATTGTTGTAGTGATCATTACCTGAAAGTATCATGAAGATTGGATGAAAAAATATATGCAGAGATTTCAGGACTTTTGTAGATTTTGGAAGATTGGAAACCCCTTTCAATGAAGGTGTTTTTCGCCCATCTCTGCTTAGGGCTACATCAAGAGGAAACAAACCATAGAGAGAGCACTTAGAACTACTTCATTCTGTGAAGTTTCAAGAAGCTAGCACAAACCGTGTTTGATTTACAGTTCCAACTACATCTATCCATATAGGAGAAAACAGAGTGAAACCTAACAATCGAAACTGTTAGTGCAAACGAATGATTCAACCTAGAATTACAAAACTTGGGCAGCCAAGTGAGATTGTTGTAGTGATGATTACCTGAAAGTATTGTGAAGATTGGATGAAAAAATATATGCTGAGAATTCAGGAGACTCATGGTTTTTTGGAAGCTTGGAAGACCTTTTCAATGAATGTTTGTGCCCGACAGGCTCTGCTTCGGGCTACATCAAGCAGAAACAAACCATAGAGATAGAACATGGAACTACTTCAGTGTGTCAAGTTTCGAGAAGCTAGCACAAACCGTGTTTGATTTAGAGTTCTAACTACACCTATCCGTATATGAGAAAACAGAGTGAAACGTGAAAATTGAAACTGTTACTGCAAACGAATGCTTCAACCTAGAAGAACGAAAGTTGGGCAGCCAAGTGGGATTGTTGTATTGACCATTACCTGAAAGTATCATGAAGATTGGATGAAAAAATGTATGCTGATATTTCAGGACTTTTGTAGTTTTTTGGAAGATTGGAAACCCCTTTCAATGAAGGTGTTTTTCGCCCATCTCTGCTTAGGGCTACATCAAGAGGAAACAATCCATAGAGATAGAACTTAGAACTACTTCATTCTGTGAAGTTTCAAGAAGCTAGCACAAACCGTGTTTGATTTACGGTTCCAACTACATCTATCCATATAGCAGAAAACAGAGTGAAACCAAACAATCGAAACTGTTAGTGCAAACGAATGCTTCAACCTAGAAGTACGAAACTTGGGCAGCCAAGTGAGATTGTTGTAGTGATGATTACCTGAAAGTATTGTGAAGATTGGATGAAAAAATATATGCTGAGAATTCAGGAGACTCATGGTTTTTTGGAAGCTTGGAAGACCTTTTCAATGAAAGTTTGTTTCCGACAGGCTCTGCTTAGGGCTTAACCAAGCGGAAACAAACCATAGAGATAGAACATGGAACTACTTCATTGTGTCAAGTTTCAAGAAGCTAGCAAAAACCGTGTTTGATTGAGAGTTCTAACTACACCTATCCGTATATGAGAAAACAGAGTGAAACGTGAAAATTGAAACTGTTACTGCAAAGAATGCTTCAACCTAGAAGAACGAAAGTTGGGCAGCCAAGTGGGATTGTTGTAGTGACCATTACCTGAAAGTATCATGAAGATTGGATGAAAAAATGTATGCTGATATTTCAGGACTTTTGTAGTTTTTTGGAAGATTGGAAACCCCTTTCAATGAAGGTGTTTTTTGCCCATCTCTGCTTAGGTCTACATCAAGAGGAAGCAATCCATAGAGACAGCACTTAGAACTACTTCATTCTGTGAAGTTTCAAGAAGCTAGCACAAACCGTGTTTGATTTACGGTTCCAACTAGATCTATCCATATAGCAGAAAACAGAGTGAAACCTAACAATCAAAACTGTTAGTGCAAACGAATGCTTCAACCTAGAAGTACGAATCTTGGGCAGCCAAGTGAGATTGTTGTAGTGATGATTACCTGAAAGTATTGTGAAGATTGGATGAAAAAATATATGCTGAGAATTCAGGAGACTCATGGTTTTTTGGAAGCTTGGAAGACCTTTTCAATGAAGGTGTTTGCCCGACAGTCTCTGCTAAGGGCTTAATCAAGCGGAAACAAACCATAGAGATAGAACATGGAACTACTTCATTGTGTCAAGTTTCAAGAAGCTAGCACAAACCGTTTTTGATTTAGAGTTCTAACTACACCTATCCGTATATGAGAAAACAGAGTGAAACCTGAAAATTGAAACTGTTACTGCAAACGAATGCTTCAACCTAGAAGAACGAAAGTTGGGCAGCCAAGTGGGATTGTTGTAGTGATCATTACCTGAAAGTATCATGAAGATTGGATGAAAAAATATATGCAGAGATTTCAGGACTTTTGTAGATTTTGGAAGATTGGAAACCCCTTTCAATGAAGGTGTTTCTCGCCCATCTCTGCTTAGGGCTACATCAAGAGGAAACAAACCATAGAGAGAGTACTTAGAACTACTTCATTCTGTGAAGTTTCAAGAAGCTAGCACAAACCGTGTTTGATTTACAGTTCCAACTACATCTATCCATATAGGAGAAAACAGAGTGAAACCTAACAATCGAAACTGTTAGTGCAAACGAATGATTCAACCTAGAATTACAAAACTTGGGCACCCAAGTGAGATTGTTGTAGTGATGATTACCTGAAAGTATTGTGAAGATTGGATGAAAAAATATATGCTGAGAATTCAGGAGACTCATGGTTTTTTGGAAGCTTGGAAGACCTTTTCAATGTAAGTTTGTGCCCGACAGGCTCTGCTTAGGGCTTAATCAAGCGGAAACAAACCATAGAGATAGAACATGGAACTACTTCATTGTGTCAAGTTTCAAGAAGCTAGCACAAACCGTGTTTGATTGAGAGTTCTAACTACACCTATCCGTATATGAGAAAACAGAGTGAAACGTGAAAATTGAAACTGTTACTGCAAACGAATGCTTCAACCTAGAAGAACGAAAGTTGGGCAGCCAAGTGGGATTGTTGTAGTGATCATTACCTGAAAGTATCATGAAGATTGGATGAAAAAATATATGCAGAGATTTCAGGACTTTTGTAGATTTTGGAAGATTGGAAACCCCTTTCAATGAAGGTGTTTTTCGCCCATCTCTGCTTAGGGCTACATCAAGAGGAAACAAACCATAGAGAGAGCACTTAGAACTACTTCATTCTGTGAAGTTTCAAGAAGCTAGCACAAACCGTGTTTGATTTACAGTTCCAACTACATCTATCCATATAGGAGAAAACAGAGTGAAACCTAACAATCGAAACTGTTAGTGCAAACGAATGATTCAACCTAGAATTACAAAACTTGGGTAGCCAAGTGAGATTGTTGTAGTGATGATTACCTGAAAGTATTGTGAAGATTGGATGAAAAAATATATGCTGAGAATTCAGGAGACTCATGGTTTTTTGGAAGCTTGGAAGACCTTTTCAATGAATGTTTGTGCCCGACAGGCTCTGCTTCGGGCTACATCAAGCAGAAACAAACCATAGAGATAGAACATGGAACTACTTCAGTGTGTCAAGTTTCGAGAAGCTAGCACAAACCGTGTTTGATTTAGAGTTCTAACTACACCTATCCGTATATGAGAAAACAGAGTGAAACGTGAAAATTGAAACTGTTACTGCAAACGAATGCTTCAACCTAGAAGAACGAAAGTTGGGCAGCCAAGTGGGATTGTTGTATTGACCATTACCTGAAAGTATCATGAAGATTGGATGAAAAAATGTATGCTGATATTTCAGGACTTTTGTAGTTTTTTGGAAGATTGGAAACCCCTTTCAATGAAGGTGTTTTTCGCCCATCTCTGCTTAGGGCTACATCAAGAGGAAACAATCCATAGAGATAGAACTTAGAACTACTTCATTCTGTGAAGTTTCAAGAAGCTAGCACAAACCGTGTTTGATTTACGGTTCCAACTACATCTATCCATATAGCAGAAAACAGAGTGAAACCAAACAATCGAAACTGTTAGTGCAAACGAATGCTTCAACCTAGAAGTACGAAACTTGGGCAGCCAAGTGAGATTGTTGTAGTGATGATTACCTGAAAGTATTGTGAAGATTGGATGAAAAAATATATGCTGAGAATTCAGGAGACTCATGGTTTTTTGGAAGCTTGGAAGACCTTTTCAATGAAAGTTTGTTTCCGACAGGCTCTGCTTAGGGCTTAATCAAGCAGAAACAAACCATAGAGATAGAACATGGAACTACTTCATTGTGTCAAGTTTCAAGAAGCTAGCACAAACCGTTTTTGATTTAGCGTTCTAACTACACCTATCCGTATATGAGAAAACAGAGTGAAACGTGAAAATTGAAACTGTTACTGCAAACGAATGCTTCAACCTAGAAGAACGAAAGTTGGGCAGCCAAGTGGGATTGTTGTAGTGACCATTACCTGAAAGTATCATGAAGATTGGATGAAAAAATGTATGCTGATATTTCAGGACTTTTGTAGTTTTTTGGAAGATTGGAAACCCCTTTCAATGAAGGTGTTTTTCGCCCATTTCTGCTTAGGGATACATCAAGAGGAAACAATCCATAGAGATAGCACTTAGAATTACTTCATTGTGTGAAGTTTCAAGAAGCTAGCACAAACCGTGTTTGATTTACGGTTCCAACTAGATCTATCCATATAGAAGAAAACAGAGTGAAACCTAACAATCGAAACTGTTAGTGCAAACGAATGCTTCAACCTAGAAGTACGAAACTTGGGCAGCCAAGTGAGATTGTTGTAGTGATGATTACCTGAAAGTATTGTGAAGATTGGATGAAAAAATATATGCTGAGAATTCAGGAGACTCATGGTTTTTTGGAAGCTTGGAAGACCTTTTCAATGTAAGTTTGTGCCCGACAGGCTCTGCTTAGGGCTTAACCAAGCGGAAACAAACCATAGAGATAGAACATGGAACTACTTCATTGTGTCAAGTTTCAAGAAGCTAGCAAAAACCGTGTTTGATTGAGAGTTCTAACTACACCTATCCGTATATGAGAAAACAGAGTGAAACGTGAAAATTGAAACTGTTACTGCAAACGAATGCTTCAACCTAGAAGAACGAAAGTTGGGCAGCCAAGTGGGATTGTTGTAGTGACCATTACCTGAAAGTATCATGAAGATTGGATGAAAAAATGTATGCTGATATTTCAGGACTTTTGTAGTTTTTTGGAAGATTGGAAACCCCTTTCAATGAAGGTGTTTTTTGCCCATCTCTGCTTAGGTCTACATCAAGAGGAAGCAATCCATAGAGACAGCACTTAGAACTACTTCATTCTGTGAAGTTTCAAGAAGCTAGCACAAACCGTGTTTGATTTACGGTTCCAACTAGATCTATCCATATAGCAGAAAACAGAGTGAAACCTAACAATCAAAACTGTTAGTGCAAACGAATGCTTCAACCTAGAAGTACGAATCTTGGGCAGCCAAGTGAGATTGTTGTAGTGATGATTACCTGAAAGTATTGTGAAGATTGGATGAAAAAATATATGCTGAGAATTCAGGAGACTCATGGTTTTTTGGAAGCCTGGAAGACCTTTTCAATGAAGGTGTTTGCCCGACAGTCTCTGCTAAGGGCTTAATCAAGCGGAAACAAACCATAGAGATAGAACATGGAACTACTTCATTGTGTCAAGTTTCAAGAAGCTAGCACAAACCGTGTTTTATTGAGAGTTCTAACTACACCTATCCGTATATGAGAAAACAGAGTGAAACGTGAAAATTGAAACTGTTACTGCAAACGAATGCTTCAACCTAGAAGAACGAAAGTTGGGCAGCCAAGTGGGATTGTTGTAGTGATCATTACCTGAAAGTATCATGAAGATTGGATGAAAAAATATATGCAGAGATTTCAGGACTTTTGTAGATTTTGGAAGATTGGAAACCCCTTTCAATGAAGGTGTTTTTCGCCCATCTCTGCTTAGGGCTACATCAAGAGGAAACAAACCATAGAGAGAGCACTTAGAACTACTTCATTCTGTGAAGTTTCAAGAAGCTAGCACAAACCGTGTTTGATTTACAGTTCCAACTACATCTATCCATATAGGAGAAAACAGAGTGAAACCTAACAATCGAAACTGTTAGTGCAAACGAATGATTCAACCTAGAATTACAAAACTTGGGCAGCCAAGTGAGATTGTTGTAGTGATGATTACCTGAAAGTATTGTGAAGATTGGATGAAAAAATATATGCTGAGAATTCAGGAGACTCATGGTTTTTTGGAAGCTTGGAAGACCTTTTCAATGAATGTTTGTGCCCGACAGGCTCTGCTTCGGGCTACATCAAGCAGAAACAAAGCATAGAGATAGAACATGGAACTACTTCAGTGTGTCAAGTTTCGAGAAGCTAGCACAAACCGTGTTTGATTTAGAGTTCTAACTACACCTATCCGTATATGAGAAAACAGAGTGAAACGTGAAAATTGAAACTGTTACTGCAAACGAATGCTTCAACCTAGAAAAACGAAAGTTGGGCAGCCAAGTGGGATTGTTGTAGTGACCATTACCTGAAAGTATCATGAAGATTGGATGAAAAAATGTATGCTGATATTTCAGGACTTTTGTAGTTTCTTGGAAGATTAGAAACCCCTTTCAATGAAGGTGTTTTTCGCCCATCTCTGCTTAGGGCTACATCAAGAGGAAACAATCCATAGAGATAGAACTTAGAACAACTTCATTCTGTGAAGTTTCAAGAAGCTAGCACAAACCGTGTTTGATTTACGGTTCCAACTACATCTATCCATATAGCAGAAAACAGAGTGAAACCAAACAATCGAAACTGTTAGTGCAAACGAATGCTTCAACCTAGAAGTACGAAACTTGGGCAGCCAAGTGAGATTGTTGTAGTGATGATTACCTGAAAGTATTGTGAAGATTGGATGAAAAAATATATGCTGAGAATTCAGGAGACTCATGGTTTTTTGGAAGCTTGGAAGACCTTTTCAATGAAAGTTTGTTTCCGACAGGCTCTGCTTAGGGCTTAATCAAGCAGAAACAAACCATAGAGATAGAACATGGAACTACTTCATTGTGTCAAGTTTCAAGAAGCTAGCACAAACCGTTTTTGATTTAGAGTTCTAACTACACCTATCCGTATATGAGAAAACAGAGTGAAACGTGAAAATTGAAACTGTTACTGCAAACGAATGCTTCAACCTAGAAGAACGAAAGTTGGGCAGCCAAGTGGGATTGTTGTAGTGACCATTACCTGAAAGTATCATGAAGATTGGATGAAAAAATGTATGCTGATATTTCAGGACTTTTGTAGTTTTTTGGAAGATTGGAAACCCCTTTCAATGAAGGTGTTTTTTGCCCATCTCTGCTTAGGTCTACATCAAGAGGAAGCAATCCATAGAGACAGCACTTAGAACTACTTCATTCTGTGAAGTTTCAAGAAGCTAGCACAAACCGTGTTTGATTTACGGTTCCAACTAGATCTATCCATATAGCAGAAAACAGAGTGAAACCTAACAACTGAAACTGTTAGTGCAAACGAATGCTTCAACCTAGAAGTACGAAACTTGGGCAGCCAAGTGAGATTGTTGTAGTGATGATTACCTGAAAGTATTGTGAAGATTGGATGAAAAAATATATGCTGAGAATTCAGGAGACTCATGGTTTTTTGGAAGCTTGCAAGACCTTTTCAATGAAGGTGTTTGCCCGCAAGTCTCTGCTTAGGGCTTAATCAAGCGAAAACAAACCATAGAGATAGAACATGGAACTACTTCATTGTGTCAGGTTTCAAGAAGCTAGCACAAACCGTGTTTGATTGAGAGTTCTAACTACACCTATCCGTATATGAGAAAACAGAGTGAAACGTGAAAATTGAAACTGTTACTGCAAACGAATGCTTCAACCTAGAAGAACGAAAGTTGGGCAGCCAAGTGGGATTGTTGTAGTGACCATTACCTGAAAGTATCATGAAGATTGGATGAAAAAATGTATGCTGTTATTTCAGGACTTTTGTAGTTTTTTGGAAGATTGGAAACCCCTTTCAATGAAGGTGTTTTTCGCCCATCTCTGCTTAGGGCTACATCAAGAGGAAACAATCCATAGAGATAGAACTTAGAACTACTTCATTCTGTGAAGTTTCAAGAAGCTAGCACAAACCGTGTTTGATTTACGGTTCCAACTACATCTATCCATATAGCAGAAAACAGAGTGAAACCAAACAATCGAAACTGTTAGTGCAAACGAATGCTTCAACCTAGAAGTACGAAACTTGGGCAGCCAAGTGAGATTGTTGTAGTGATGATTACCTGAAAGTATTGTGAAGATTGGATGAAAAAATATATGCTGAGAATTTAGGAGACTCATGGTTTTTTGGAAGCTTGGAAGACCTTTTCAATGAAGGTGTTTGCCCGCAAGTCTCTGCTTAGGGCTTAATCAAGCGGAAACAAATTATAGAGATAGAACATGGAACTACTTCATTGTGTCAAGTTTCAAGAAGCTAGCACAAACCGTGTTTTATTGAGAGTTCTAACTACACCTATCCGTATATGAGAAAACAGAGTGAAACGTGAAAATTGAAACTGTTACTGCAAACGAATGCTTCAACCTAGAAGAACGAAAGTTGGGCAGCCAAGTGGGATTGTTGTAGTGATCATTACCTGAAAGTATCATGAAGATTGGATGAAAAAATATATGCAGAGATTTCAGGACTTTTGTAGATTTTGGAAGATTGGAAACCCCTTTCAATGAAGGTGTTTTTCGCCCATCTCTGCTTAGGGCTACATCAAGAGGAAACACACCATAGAGAGAGCACTTCGAACTACTTCATTCTGTGAAGTTTCAAGAAGCTAGCACAAACCGTGTTTGATTTACAATTCCAACTACATCTATCCATATAGGAGAAAACAGAGTGAAACCTAACAATCGAAACTGTTAGTGCAAACGAATGATTCAACCTAGAATTACAAAACTTGGGCAGCCAAGTGAGATTGTTGTAGTGATGATTACCTGAAAGTATTGTGAAGATTGGATGAAAAAATATATGCTGAGAATTCAGGAGACTCATGGTTTTTTGGAAGCTTGGAAGACCTTTTCAATGAATGTTTGTGCCCGACAGGCTCTGCTTAGGGCTACATCAAGCAGAAACAAACCATAGAGATAGAACATGGAACTACTTCAGTGTGTCAAGTTTCGAGAAGCTAGCACAAACCGTGTTTGATTTAGAGTTCTAACTACACCTATCCGTATATGAGAAAACAGAGTGAAAAGTGAAAATTGAAACTGTTACTGCAAACGAATGCTTCAACCTAGAAGAACGAAAGTTGGGCAGCCAAGTGGGATTGTTGTAGTGACCATTACCTGAAAGTATCATGAAGATTGGATGAAAAAATGTATGCTGATATTTCTGGACTTTTGTAGTTTTTTGGAAGATTGGAAACCCCTTTCAATGAAGGCGTTTTTCGCCCATCTCTGCTTAGGGCTACATCAAGAGGAAACAATCCATAGAGAGAGCACTTAGAACTACTTCATTCTGTGAAGTTTCAAGAAGCTAGCACAAACCGTGTTTGATTTACGGTTCCAACTAGATCTATCCATATAGCAGAAAACAGAGTGAAACCTAACAATCGAAACTGTTAGTGCAAATGAATGCTTCAACCTAGAAGTACGAATCTTGGGCAGCCAAGTGAGATTGTTGTAGTGATGATTACCTGAAAGTATTGTGAAGATTGGATGAAAAAATATATGCTGAGAATTTAGGAGACTCATGGTTTTTTGGAAGCTTGGAAGACCTTTTCAATGAAGGAGTTTGCCCGCAAGTCTCTGCTTAGGGCTCAATCAACCGGAAACAAACCATAGAGATAGAACATGGAACTACTTCATTGTGTCAAGTTTCAAGAAGCTAGCACAAACCGTGTTTGATTGAGAGTTCTAACTACACCTATCCGTATATGAAAAAACAGAGTGAAACGTGAAAATTGAAACTATTTCTGCAAACGAATGCTTCAACCTAGAAGAACGAAAGTTGGGCAGCCAAGTGGGATTGTTGTAGTGACCATTACCTGAAAGTATCATGAAGATTGGATGAAAAAATATATGCAGAGATTTCAGGACTTTTGTAGATTTTGGAAGATTGGAAACCCCTTTCAATGAAGGTGTTTTTCGCCCATCTCTGCTTAGGGCTACATCAAGAGGAAACACACCATAGAGAGAGCACTTAGAACTACTTCATTCTGTGAAGTTTCAAGAAGCTAGCACAAACCGTGTTTGATTTACAGTTCCAACTACATCTATCCATATAGGAGAAAACAGAGTGAAACCTAACAATTGAAACTGTTAGTGCAAATGAATGATTCAACCTAGAAGTACAAAACTTGGGCAGCCAAGTGAGATTGTTGTAGTGATGATTACCTGAAAGTATTGTGAAGATTGGATGAAAAAATATATGCTGAGAATTCAGGAGACTCATGGTTTTTTGGAAGCTTGGAAGACATTTTCAAAGAATGTTTGTGCCCGACAGGCTCTGCTTAGGGCTACATCAAGCAGAAAGAAACCATAGAGATAGAACATGGAACTACTTCAGTGTGTCAAGTTTCGAGAAGATAGCACAAACCGTGTTTGATTTAGAGTTCTAACTACACCTATCCGTATATGGGAAAACAGAGTGAAAAGTGAAAATTGAAACTGTTACTGCAAACGAATGCTTCAACCTAGAAGAACGAAAGTTGGGCAGCCAAGTGGGTTTGTTGTAGTGACCATTACCTGAAAGTATCATGAAGATTGGATGAAAAAATGTATGCTGATATTTCAGGACTTTTGTAGTTTTTTGGAAGATTGGAAACCCCTTTCAATGAAGGCGTTTTTCGCCCATCTCTGCTTAGGGCTACATCAAGAGGAAACAAACCATAGAGATAGAACTTAGAACTACTTCATTCTGTGAAGTTTCAAGAAGCTAGCACAAACCGTGTTTGATTTACGGTTCCAACTACATCTATCCATATAGCAGAAAACAGAGTGAAACCTAACAATCGAAACTGTTAGTGCAAACGAATGCTTCAACCTAGAAGTACGAATCTTGGGCAGCCAAGTGAGATTGTTGTAGTGATGATTACCTGAAAGTATTGTGAAGATTGGATGAAAAAATATATGCTGAGAATTTAGGAGACTCATGGTTTTTTGGAAGCTTGGAAGACCTTTTCAATGAAGGAGTTTGCCCGCATGTCTCTGCTTAGGGCTCAATCAACCGGAAACAAACCATAGAGATAGAACATGGAACTACTTCATTGTGTCAAGTTTCAAGAAGCTAGCACAAACCGTGTTTGATTGAGAGTTCTAACTACACCTATCCGTATATGAGAAAACAGAGTGAAACGTGAAAATTGAAACTGTTACTGCAAACGAATGCTTCAACCTAGAAGAACGAAAGTTGGGCAGCCAAGTGGGATTGTTGTAGTGATCATTACCTGAAAGTATCATGAAGATTGGATGAAAAAATATATGCAGAGATTTCAGGACTTTTGTAGATTTTTTAAGATTGGAAACCCCTTTCAATGAAGGTGTTTTTCGCCCATCTCTGCTTAGGGCTACATCAAGAGGAAACACACCATAGAGAGAGCACTTAGAACTACTTCATTCTGTGAAGTTTCAAGAAGCTAGCACAAACCGTGTTTGATTTACAGTTCCAACTACATCTATCCATATAGGAGAAAACAGAGTGAAACCTAACAATCGAAACTGTTAGTGCAAACGAATGATTCAACCTAGAATTACAAAACTTGGGCAGCCAAGTGAGATTGTTGCAGTGATGATTACCTGAAAGTATTGTGAAGATTGGATGAAAAAATATATGCTGAGAATTCAGGAGACTCATGGTTTTTTGGAAGCTTGGAAGACCTTTTCAAAGAATGTTTGTGCCCGACAGGCTCTGCTTAGGGCTACATCAAGCAGAAACAAACCATAGAGATAGAACATGGAACTACTTCAGTGTGTCAAGTTTCGAGAAGCTAGCACAAACCGTGTTTGATTTAGAGTTCTAACTACACCTATCCGTATATGAGAAAACAGAGTGAAAAGTGAAAATTGAAACTGTTACTGCAAACGAATGCTTCAACCTAGAAGAACGAAAGTTGGGCAGCCAAGTGGGATTGTTGTAGTGACCATTACCTGAAAGTATCATGAAGATTGGATGAAAAAATGTATGCTGATATTTCAGGACTTTTGTAGTTTTTTGGAAGATTGGAAACCCCTTTCAATGAAGGCGTTTTTCGCCCATCTCTGCTTAGGGCTACATCAAGAGGAATCAATCCATAGAGATAGAACTTAGAACTACTTCATTCTGTGAAGTTTCAAGAAGCTAGCACAAACCGTGTTTGATTTACGGTTCCAACTACATCTATCCATATAGCAGAAAACAGAGTGAAACCAAACAATCGAAACTGTTAGTGCAAACGAATGCTTCAACCTAGAAGTACAAAACTTGTGCAGCGAAGTGAGATTGTTGTAGTGATGATTACCTGAAAGTATTGTGAAGATTGGATGAAAAAATATATGCTGAGAAGTCAGGAGACTCATGGTTTTTTGGAAGCTTGGAAGACCTTTTCAATATAAGTTTGTGCCCGACAGGCTCTGCTTAGGGCTTAATCAAGCAGAAACAAACCATAGAGATAGAACATGGAACTACTTCATTGTGTCAAGTTTCAAGAAGCTAGCACAAACCGTGTTTGATTTAGAGTTCTAACTACACCTATCCGTATATGAGAAAACAGAGTGAAACGTGAAAATTGAAACTGTTACTGCAAACGAATGCTTCAACTTAGAAGAACGAAAGTTGGGCATCCAAGTGGGATTGTTGTAGTGATCATTACCTGAAAGTATCATGAAGATTGGATGGAAAAATATAAGCAGAGATTTCAGGACTTTTGTAGATTTTGGAAGATTGGAAACCCCTTTCAATGAAGGTGTTTTTCGCCCATCTCTGCTTAGGGCTACATCAAGAGGAAACAAACCATAGAGATAGCACTTAGAACTACTTCATTCTGTGAAGTTTCAAGAAGCTAGCACAAACCGTGTTTGATTTACGGTTCCAACTACATCTATCCATATAGCAGAAAACAGAGTGAAACCAAACAATCGAAACTGTTAGTGCAAACGAATGCTTCTACCTAGAAGTACGAAACTTGGGCAGCCAAGTGAGATTGTTGTAGTGATGATTACCTGAAATTATTGTGAAGATTGGATGTAAAAATATATGCTGAGAATTCAGGAGACTCATGGTTTTTTGGAAGCTTGGAAGACCTTTTCAATGAAAGTTTGTTTCCGACAGGCTCTGCTTAGAGCTTAATCAAGCAGAAACAAACCGTAGAGATAGAACATGGAACTACTTCATTGTGTCAAGTTTCAAGAAGCTAGCACAAACCGTTTTTGATTTAGAGTTCTAACTACACCTATCCGTATATGAGAAAACAGAGTGAAACGTGAAAATTGAAACTGTTACTGCAAACGAATGCTTCAACCTAGAAGAACGAAAGTTGGGCAGCCAAGTGGGATTGTTGTAGTGACCATTACCTGAAAGTATCATGAAGATTGGATGAAAAAATGTATGCTGATATTTCAGGACTTTTGTAGATTTTTGGAAGATTGGAAACCCCTTTCAATGAAGGTGTTTTTCGCCCATCTCTGCTTAGGGCTACATCAAGAGGAAACAAACCATAGAGATAGCACTTAGAACTACTTCATTCTGTGAAGTTTCAAGAAGCTAGCACAAACCGTGTTTGATTTATGGGTCCAAATAGATCTATCCATATAGCAGAAAACAGAGTGAAACCTAACAATCGAAACTGTTAGTGCAAACGAATGCTTCAACCTAGAAGTACGAAACTTGGGCAGCCAAGTGAGATTGTTGTAGTGATGATTACCTGAAAGTATTGTGAAGATTGGATGAAAAAATATATGCTGAGAATTCAGGAGACTCATGGTTTTTTGGAAGCTTGGAAGACCTTTTCAATGAAAGTGTTTGCCCGCAAGTCTCTGCTTAGGGCTTAATCAAGCGAAAACAAACCATAGAGATAGAACATGGTCTACTTCATTGTGTCAGGTTTCAAGAAGCTAGCACAAACCGTGTTTGATTTAGCGTTCTAACTACACCTATCCGTATATGAGAAAACAGAGTGAAACGTGAAAATTGAAACTGTTACTGCAAACGAATGCTTCAACCTAGAAGAACGAAAGTTGGGCAGCCAAGTGGGATTGTTGTAGTGATCATTACCTGAAAGTATCATGAAGATTGGATGAAAAAATATATGCAGAGATTTCAGGACTTTTGTAGATTTTGGAAGATTGGAAACCCCTTTCAATGAAGGTGTTTTTCGCCCATCTCTGCTTAGGGCTACATCAAGAGGAAACACACCATAGAGAGAGCACTTAGAACTACTTCATTCTGTGAAGTTTCAAGAAGCTAGCACAAACCGTGTTTGATTTACAGTTCCAACTACATCTATCCATATAGGAGAAAACAGAGTGAAACCTAACAATCGAAACTGTTAGTGCAAACGAATGATTCAACCTAGAATTACAAAACTTGGGCAGCCAAGTGAGATTGTTGTAGTGATGATTACCTGAAAGTATTGTGAAGATTGGATGAAAAAATATATGCTGAGAATTCAGGAGACTCATGGTTTTTTGGAAGCTTGGAAGACCTTTTCAATGAAAGTTTGTGCCCGACAGGCTCTGCTTAGGGCTACATCAAGCAGAAACAAACCATAGAGATAGAACATGGAACTACTTCAGTGTGTCAAGTTTCGAGAAGCTAGCACAAACCGTGTTTGATTTAGAGTTCTAACTACACCTATCCGTATATGAGAAAACAGAGTGAAAAGTGAAAATTGAAACTGTTACTGCAAACGAATGCTTCAATCTAGAAGAACGAAAGTTGGGCAGCCAAGTGGGATTGTTGTAGTGACCATTACCTGAAAGTATCATGAAGATTGGATGAAAAAATGTATGCTGATATTTCAGGACTTTTGTAGTTTTTTGGAAGATTGGAAACCCCTTTCAATGAAGGCGTTTTTCGCCCATCTCTGCTTAGGGCTACATCAAGAGGAAACAATCCATAGAGATAGCACTTAGAACTACTTCATTCTGTGAAGTTTCAAGAAGCTAGCACAAACCGTGTTTGATTTACGGTTCCAACTAGATCTATCCATATAGCAGAAAACAGAGTGAAACCTAACAATCGAAACTGTTAGTGCAAACGAATGCTTCAACCTAGAAGTACGAATCTTGGGCATCCAAGTGAGATTGTTGTAGTGATGATTACCTGAAAGTATTGTGAATATTGGATGAAAAAATATATGCTGAGAATTTAGGAGACTCATGGTTTTTTGGAAGCTTGGAAGACCTTTTCAATGAAGGTGTTTGCCCGCAAGTCTCTGCTTAGGGCTTAATCAAGCGGAAACAAACCATAGAGATAGAACATGGAACTACTTCATTGTGTCAAGTTTCAAGAAGCTAGCACAAACCGTGTTTGATTGAGAGTTCTAACTACACCTATCCGTATATGAGAAAACAGAGTGAAACGTGAAAATTGAAACTGTTACTGCAAACGAATGCTTCAACCTAGAAGAACGAAAGTTGGGCAGCCAAGTGGGATTGTTGTAGTGATCATTACCTGAAAGTATCATGAAGATTGGATGAAAAAATATATGCACAGATTTCAGGACTTTTGTAGATTTTGGAAGATTGGAAACCCCTTTCAATGAAGGTGTTTTTCGCCCATCTCTGCTTAGGGCTACATCAAGAGGAAACACACCATAGAGAGAGCACTTAGAACTACTTCATTCTGTGAAGTTTCAAGAAGCTAGCACAAACCGTGTTTGATTTACAGTTCCAACTACATCTATCCATATAGGAGAAAACAGAGTGAAACCTAACAATCGAAACTGTTAGTGCAAATGAATGATTCAACCTAGAATTACAAAACTTGGACAGCCAAGTGAGATTGTTGTAGTGATGATTAAATGAAAGTATTGTGAAGATTGGATGAAAAAATATATGCTGAGAATTCAGGAGACTCATGGTTTTTTGGAAGCTTGGAAGACGTTTTCAAAGAATGTTTGTGCCCGACAGGCTCTGCTTAGGGCTACATCAAGCAGAAACAAACCATAGAGATAGAACATGGAACTACTTCAGTGTGTCAAGTTTCGAGAAGCTAGCACAAACCGTGTTTGATTTAGAGTTCTAACTACACCTATCCGTATATGAGAAAACAGAGTGAAAAGTGAAAATTGAAACTGTTACTGCAAACGAATGCTTCAATCTAGAAGAACGAAAGTTGGGCAGCCAAGTGGGATTGTTGTAGTGACCATTACCTGAAAGTATCATGAAGATTGGATAAAATATGTATGCTGATATTTCAGGACTTTTGTAGTTTTTTGGAAGATTGGAAACCCCTTTCAATGAAGGCGTTTTTCACCCATCTCTGCTTAGGGCTACATCAAGAGGAAACAATCCATAGAGATAGCACTTAGAACTACTTCATTCTGTGAAGTTTCAAGAAGCTAGCACAAACCGTGTTTGATTTACGGTTCCAACTAGATCTATCCATATAGCAGAAAACAGAGTGAAACTTAACAATCGAAACTGTTAGTGCAAACGAATGCTTCAACCTAGAAGTACGAATCTTGGGCAGCCAAGTGAGATTGTTGTAGTGATGATTACCTGAAAGTATTGTGAATATTGGATGAAAAAATATATGCTGAGAATTCAGGAGACTCATGGTTTTTTGGAAGCTTGGAAGACCTTTTCAATGAAAGTTTGTGCCCGACAGGCTCTGCTTAGGGCTACATCAAGCAGAAACAAACCATAGAGATAGAACATGGAACTACTTCATTGTGTCAAGTTTCGAGAAGCTAGCACAAACCGTGTTTGATTTAGAGTTCTAACTACACCTATCCGTATATAAGAAAACAGAGTGAAAAGTGAAAATTGAAACTGTTACTGCAAACGAATGTTTCAACCTAGAAGAACGAAAGTTGGGCAGCCAAGTTGGATTGTTGTAGTGACCATTACCTGAAAGTATCATGAAGATTGGATGAAAAAATGTATGCTGATATTTCAGGACTTTTGTTGTTTTTTGGAAGATTGGAAACCCCTTTCAATGAAGGTGTTTTTCGCCCATCTCTGCTTAGGGCTACATCAAGAGGAAACAATCCATAGACATAGAACTTAGAACTACTTCATTCTGTGAAGTTTCAAGAAGCTACCACAAACCATGTTTGATTTACGGTTCCAACTACATCTATCCATATAGCAGAAAACAGAGTGAAACCAAACAATCGAAACTGTTAGTGCATACGAATGCTTCAACCTAGAAGTACGAAACTTGGGCAGCCAAGTGAGATTGTTGTAGTGATGATTACCTAAAAGTATTGTGAAGATTGGATGAAAAAAATATATGCTGAGAATTCAGGAGACTCATGGTTTTTTGGAAGCTTGGAAGACCTTTCCAATGAAAGTTTGTTTCCGACAGGCTCTGCTTAGGGCTTAATCAAGCGGAAACAAACCATAGAGATAGAACATGGAACTACTTCATTGTGTCAAGTTTCAAGAAGCGAGCCCAAACCGTGTTTGATTTAGAGTTCTAACTACACCTATCCGTATATGAGAAAACAGAGTGAAACGTGAAAATTGAAACTGTTACTGCAAACGAATGCTTCAACCTAGAAGAACGAAAGTTGGGCAGCCAAGTGGGATTGTTGTAGTGACCATTACCTGAAAGTATCATGAAGATTGGATGAAAAAATGTACGCTGATATTTCAGGACTTTTGTAGATTTTTGGAAGATTGGAAACCCCTTTCAATGAAGGTGTTTTTCGCCCATCTCTGCTTAGGGATACATCAAGAGGAAACAATCCATAGAGATAGCACTTAGAATTACTTCATTCTGTGAAGTTTCAAGAAGCTAGCACAAACCGTGTTTGATTTACGGTTCCAACTAGATCTATCCATATAGCAGAAAACAGAGTGAAACCTAACAATCGAAACTGTTAGTGCAAACGAATGCTTCAACCTAGAAGTACGAAACTTGGGCAGCCAAGTGAGATTGTTGTAGTGATGATTACCTGAAAGTATTGTGAAGATTGGATGAAAAAATATATGCTGAGAATTCAGGAAACTCATGGTTTTTTGGAAGCTTGGAAGACCTTTTCAATGAAGGTGTTTGCCCTCAAGTCTCTGCTTAGGGCTTAATCAAGCGAAAACAAACCATAGAGATAGAACATGGTCTACTTCATTGTGTCAGGTTTCAAGAAGCTAGCACAAACCGTGTTTGATTTAGCGTTCTAACTACACCTATCCGTATATGAGAAAACAGAGTGAAACGTGAAAATTGAAACTGTTACTGCAAACGAATGCTTCAACCTAGAAGAACGAAAGTTGGGCAGCCAAGTGGGATTGTTGTAGTGATCATTACCTGAAAGTATCATGAAGATTGGATGAAAAAATATATGCAGAGATTTCAGGACTTTTGTAGATTTTGGATGATTGGAAACCCCTTTCAATGAAGGTGTTTTTCGCCCATCTCTGCTTAGGGCTACATCAAGAGGAAACACACCATAGAGAGAGCACTTAGAACTACTTCATTCTGTGAAGTTTCAAGAAGCTAGCACAAACCGTGTTTGATTTACAGTTCCAACTACATCTATCCATATAGGAGAAAACAGAGTGAAACCTAACAATCGAAACTGTTAGTACAAATGAATGATTCAACCTAGAATTACAAAACTTGGGCAGCCAAGTGAGATTGTTGTAGTGATGATTAAATGAAAGTATTGTGAAGATTGGATGAAAAAATATATGCTGAGAATTCAGGAGACTCATGGTTTTTTGGAAGCTTGGAAGACGTTTTCAAAGAATGTTTGTGCCCGACAGGCTCTGCTTAGGGCTACATCCAGCAGAAACAAACCATAGAGATAGAACATGGAACTACTTCAGTGTGTCAAGTTTCGAGAAGCTAGCACAAACCGTGTTTGATTTAGAGTTCTAACTACACCTATCCGTATATGAGAAAACAGAGTGAAAATTGAAAATTGAAACTGTTACTGCAAACGAATGCTTCAATCTAGAAGAACGAAAGTTGGGCAGCCAAGTGGGATTGTTGTAGTGACCATTACCTGAAAGTATCATGAAGATTGGATAAAATATGTATGCTGATATTTCAGGACTTTTGTAGTTTTTTGGAAGATTGGAAACCCCTTTCAATGAAGGCGTTTTTCACCCATCTCTGCTTAGGGCTACATCAAGAGAAAACAATCCATAGAGATAGCACTTAGAACTACTTCATTCTGTGAAGTTTCAAGAAGCTAGCACAAACCGTGTTTGATTTACGGTTCCAACTAGATCTATCCATATAGCAGAAAACAGAGTGAAACTTAAAAATCGAAACTGTTAGTGCAAACGAATGCTTCAACCTAGAAGTACGAATCTTGGGCAGCCAAGTGAGATTGTTGTAGTGATGATTACCTGAAAGTATTGTGAATATTGGATGAAAAAATATATGCTGAGAATTCGGGAGACTCATGGTTTTTTGGAAGCTTGGAAGACCTTTTCAATGAAAGTTTGTGCCCGACAGGCTCTGCTTAGGGCTACATCAAGCAGAAACAAACCATAGAGATAGAACATGGAACTACTTCATTGTGTCAAGTTTCGAGAAGCTAGCACAAACCGTGTTTGATTTAGAGTTCTAACTACACCTATCCGTATATAAGAAAACAGAGTGAAAAGTGAAAATTGAAACTGTTACTGCAAACGAATGTTTCAACCTAGAAGAACGAAAGTTGGGCAGCCAAGTGGGATTGTTGTAGTGACCATTACCTGAAAGTATCATGAAGATTGGATGAAAAAATGCATGCTGATATTTCAGGGCTTTTGTAGTTTTTTGGAAGATTGGAAACCCCTTTCAATGAAGGTGTTTTTCGCCCATCTCTGCTTAGGGCTACATCAAGAGGAAACAATCCATAGAGATAGAACTTAGAACTACTTCATTCTGTGAAGTTTCAAGAAGCTACCACAAACCATGTTTGATTTACGGTTCCAACTACATCTATCCATATAGCAGAAAACAGAGTGAAACCAAACAATCGAAACTGTTAGTGCATACGAATGCTTCAACCTAGAAGTACGAAACTTGGGCAGCCAAGTGAGATTGTTGTAGTGATGATTACCTAAAAGTATTGTGAAGATTGGATGAAAAAATATATGCTGAGAATTCAGGAGACTCATGGTTTTTTGGAAGCTTGGAAGACCTTTCCAATGAAAGTTTGTTTCCGACAGGCTCTGCTTAGGGCTTAATCAAGCGGAAACAAACCATAGAGATAGAACATGGAACTACTTCATTGTGTCAAGTTTCAAGAAGCGAGCCCAAACCGTGTTTGATTTAGAGTTCTAACTACACCTATCCGTATATGAGAAAACAGAGTGAAACGTGAAAATTGAAACTGTTACTGCAAACGAATGCTTCAACCTAGAAGAACGAAAGTTGGGCAGCCAAGTGGGATTGTTGTAGTTACCATTACCTGAAAGTATCATGAAGATTGGATGAAAAAATGTATGCTGATATTTCAGGACTTTTGTAGATTTTTGGAAGATTGGAAACCCCTTTCAATGAAGGTGTTTTTCGCCCATCTCTGCTTAGGGATACATCAAGAGGAAACAATCCATAGAGATAGCACTTAGAATTACTTCATTCTGTGAAGTTTCAAGAAGCTAGCACAAACCGTGTTTGATTTACGGTTCCAACTAGATCTATCCATATAGCAGAAAACAGAGTGAAACCTAACAATCGAAACTGTTAGTGCAAACGAACGCTTCAACCTAGAAGTACGAAACTTGGGCAGCCAAGTGAGATTGTTGTAGTGATGATTACCTGAAAGTATTGTGAAGATTGGATGAAAAAATATATGCTGAGAATTCAGGAAACTCATGGTTTTTTGGAAGCTTGGAAGACCTTTTCAATGAAGGTGTTTGCCCGCAAGTCTCTGCTTAGGGCTTAATCAAGCGAAAACAAACCATAGAGATAGAACATGGTCTACTTCATTGTGTCAGGTTTCAAGAAGCTAGCACAAACCGTGTTTGATTTAGCGTTCTAACTACACCTATCCGTATATGAGAAAACAGAGTGAAACGTGAAAATTGAAACTGTTACTGCAAACGAATGCTTCAACCTAGAAGAACGAAAGTTGGGCAGCCAAGTGGGATTGTTGTAGTGATCATTACCTGAAAGTATCATGAAGATTGGATGAAAAAATATATGCAGAGATTTCAGGACTTTTGTAGATTTTGGATGATTGGAAACCCCTTTCAATGAAGGTGTTTTTCGCCCATCTCTGCTTAGGGCTACATCAAGAGGAAACACACCATAGAGAGAGCACTTAGAACTACTTCATTCTGTGAAGTTTCAAGAAGCTAGCACAAACCGTGTTTGATTTACAGTTCCAACTACATCTATCCATATAGGAGAAAACAGAGTGAAACCTAACAATCGAAACTGTTAGTGCAAACGAATGATTCAACCTAGAATTACAAAACTTGGGCAGCCAAGTGAGATTGTTGTAGTGATGATTACCTGAAAGTATTGTGAAGATTGGATGAAAAAATATATGCTGAGAATTCAGGAGACTCATGGTTTTTTGGAAGCTTGGAAGACCTTTTCAATGAATGTTTGTGCCCGACAGGCTATGTTTAGGGCTACATCAAGCAGAAACAAACCATAGAGATAGAACATGGAACTACTTCAGTGTGTCAAGTTTCGAGAAGCTAGCACAAACCGTGTTTGATTTAGAGTTCTAACTACACCTATCCGTATATGAGAAAACAGAGTGAAAATTGAAAATTGAAACTGTTACTGCAAACGAATGCTTCAATCTAGAAGAACGAAAGTTGGGCAGCCAAGTGGGATTGTTGTAGTGATCATTACCTGAAAGTATCATGAAGATTGGATAAAATATGTATGCTGATATTTCAGGACTTTTGTAGTTTTTTGGAAGATTGGAAACCCCTTTCAATGAAGGCGTTTTTCACCCATCTCTGCTTAGGGCTACATCAAGAGGAAACAATCCATAGAGATAGCACTTAGAACTACTTCATTCTGTGAAGTTTCAAGAAGCTAGCACAAACCGTGTTTGATTTACGGTTCCAACTAGATCTATCCATATAGCAGAAAACAGAGTGAAACCTAACAATCGAAACTGTTAGTGCAAACGAATGCTTCAACCTAGAAGTACGAATCTTGGGCAGCCAAGTGAGATTGTTGTAGTGATGATTACCTGAAAGTATTGTGAATATTGGATGAAAAAATATATGCTGAGAATTCAGGAGACTCATGGTTTTTTGGAAGCTTGGAAGACCTTTTCAATAAAAGTTTGTGCCCGACAGGCTCTGCTTAGGGCTACATCAAGCAGAAACAAACCATAGAGATAGAACATGGAACTACTTCATTGTGTCAAGTTTCGAGAAGCTAGCACAAACCGTGTTTGATTTAGAGTTCTAACTACACCTATCCGTATATAAGAAAACAGAGTGAAAAGTGAAAATTGAAACTGTTACTGCAAACGAATGTTTCAACCTAGAAGAACGAAAGTTGGGCAGCCAAGTGGGATTGTTGTAGTGACCATTACCTGAAAGTATCATGAAGATTGGATGAAAAAATGTATGCTGATATTTCAGGACTTTTGTAGTTTTTTGGAAGATTGGAAACCCCTTTCAATGAAGGTGTTTTTCGCCCATCTCTGCTTAGGGCTACATCAAGAGGAAACAATCCATAGAGATAGAACTTAGAACTACTTCATTCTGTGAAGTTTCAAGAAGCTACCACAAACCGTGTTTGATTTACGGTTCCAACTACATCTATCCATATAGCAGAAAACAGAGTGAAACCAAACAATCGAAACTGTTAGTGCATACGAATGCTTCAACCTAGAAGTACGAAACATGGGCAGCCAAGTGAGATTGTTGTAGTGATGATTACCTAAAAGTATTGTGAAGATTGGATGAAAAAATATATGCTGAGAATTCAGGAGACTCATGGTTTTTTGGAAGCTTGGAAGACCTTTTCAATGAAAGTTTGTTTCCGACAGGCTCTGCTTAGGGCTTAATCAAGCGGAAACAAACCATAGAGATAGAACATGGAACTACTTCATTGTGTCAAGTTTCATGAAGCTAGCACAAACCGTTTTTGATTTAGACTTCTAACAACACCTATCCGTATATGAGAAAACAGAGTGAAGCGTGAAAATTGAAACTGTTACTCCAAACGAATGCTTCAACCTAGAAGAACGAAAGTTGGGCAGCCAAGTGGGATTGTTGTAGTGACCATTACCTGAAAGTATCATGAAGATTGGATGAAAAAATGTATGCTGATATTTCAGGACTTTTGTAGTTTTTTGGAAGATTGGAAACCCCTTTCAATGAAGGTGTTTTTCGCCCATCTCTGCTTAGGGCTACATCAAGAGGAAACAATCCATAGAGATAGCACTTAGAACTACTTCATTCTGTGAAGTTTCAAGAAGCTAGCACAAACCGTGTTTGATTTACGGTTCCAACTAGATCTATCCATATAGCAGAAAACAGAGTGAAAGCTAACAATCGAAACTGTTAGTGCAAACGAATGCTTCAACCTAGAAGTACGAAACTTGGGCAGCCAAGTGAGATTGTTGTAGTGATGATTACCTGAAAGTATTGTGAAGATTGGATGAAAAAATATATGCTGAGAATTCAGGAGACTCATGGTTTTTTGGAAGCTTGGAAGACCTTTTCAATGTAAGTTTGTGCCCGACAGGCTCTGCTTAGGGCTTAATCAAGCGGAAACAAACGATAGAGATAGAACATGGAACTACTTCATTGTGTCAAGTTTCAAGAAGCTAGCACAAACCGTGTTTGATTGAGAGGTCTAACTACACCTATCCGTATATGAGAAAACAGAGTGAAACGTGAAAATTGAAACTGTTACTGCAAACGAATGCTTCAACCTAGAAGAACAAAAGTTGGGCAGCCAAGTGGGATTGTTGTAGTGACCATTACCTGAAAGTATCATGAAGATTGGATGAAAAAATGAATGCTGATATTTCAGGACTTTTGTAGTTTTTTGGAAGATTGGAAACCCCTTTCAATGAAGGTGTTTTTCACCCATCTCTGCTTAGGGCTACATCAAGAGGAAGCAATCCATAGAGATAGCACTTAGAACTACTTCATTCTGTGAAGTTTCAAGAAGCTAGCACAAACCGTGTTTGATTTACGGTTCCAACTAGATCTATCCATATAGAAGAAAACAGAGTGAAACCTAACAATCGAAACTGTTAGTGCAAACGAATGCTTCAACCTAGAAGTACGAAACTTGGGCAGCCAAGTGAGATTGTTGTAGTGATGATTACCTGAAAGTATTGTGAAGATTGGATGAAAAAATATATGCTGAGAATTCAGGAGACTCATGGTTTTTTGGAAGCTTGGAAGACCTTTTCAATGAAGGTGTTTGCCTGCAAGTCTCTGCTTAGGGCTTAATCAAGCGGAAACAAACCATAGAGATAGAACATGGAACTACTTCATTGTGTCAAGTTTCAAGAAGCTCGCACAAACCGTGTTTGATTGAGAGTTCTAACTACACCTATCCGTATATGAGAAAACAGAGTGAAACCTGAAAATTGAAACTGTTACTGCAAACGAATGCTTCAACCTAGAAGAACGAAAGTTGGGCAGCCAAGTGGGATTGTTGTAGTGATCATTACCTGAAAGTATCATGAAGATTGGATGAAAAAATATATGCAGAGATTTCAGGACTTTTGTAGATTTTGGAAGATTGGAAACCCCTTTCAATGAAGGTGTTTCTCGCCCATCTCTGCTTAGGGCTACATCAAGAGGAAACAAACCATAGAGAGAGCACTTAGAACTACTTCATTCTGTGAAGTTTCAAGAAGCTAGCACAAACCGTGTTTGATTTACAGTTCCAACTACAACTATCCATATAGGAGAAAACAGAGTGAAACCTAACAATCGAAACTGTTAGTGCAAACGAATGATTCAACCTAGAATTACAAAACTTGGGCACCCAAGTGAGATTGTTGTAGTGATGATTACCTGAAAGTATTGTGAAGATTGGATGAAAAAATATATGCTGAGAATTCAGGAGACTCATGGTTTTTTGGAAGCTTGGAAGACCTTTTCAATGTAAGTTTGTGCCCGACAGGCTCTGCTTAGGGCTTAATCAAGCGGAAACAAACCATAGAGATAGAACATGGAACTACTTCATTGTGTCAAGTTTCAAGAAGCTAGCACAAACCGTGTTTGATTGAGAGTTCTAACTACACCTATCCGTATATGAGAAAACAGAGTGAAACGTGAAAATTGAAACTGTTACTGCAAACGAATGCTTCAACCTAGAAGAACGAAAGTTGGGCAGCCAAGTGGGATTGTTGTAGTGATCATTACCTGAAAGTATCATGAAGATTGGATGAAAAAATATATGCAGAGATTTCAGGACTTTTGTAGATTTTGGAAGATTGGAAACCCCTTTCAATTAAGGTGTTTTTCGCCCATCTCTGCTTAGGGCTACATCAAAAGGAAACAAACCATAGAGAGAGCACTTAGAACTACTTCATTCTGTGAAGTTTCAAGAAGCTAGCACAAACCGTGTTTGATTTACAGTTCCAACTAGATCTATCCATATAGCAGAAAACAGAGTAAAACCTAACAATCAAAACTGTTAGTGCAAACGAATGATTCAACCTAGAATTACAAAACTTGGGCAGCCAAGTGAGATTGTTGTAGTGATGATTACCTGAAAGTATTGTGAAGATTGGATGAAAAAATATATGCTGAGAATTCAGGAGACTCATGGTTTTTTGGAAGCTTGGAAGACCTTTTCAATGAATGTTTGTGCCCGACAGGCTCTGCTTAGGGCTACATCAAGTAGAAACAAACCATAGAGATAGAACATGGAACTACTTCAGTGTGTCAAGCTTCGAGAAGCTAGCACAAATCGTGTTTGATTTAGAGTTCTAACTACACCTATCCGTATATGAGAAAACAGAGTGAAAATTGAAAATTGAAACTGTTACTGCAAACGAATGCTTCAACCTAGAAGAACGAAAGTTGGGCAGCCAAGTGGGATTGTTGTATTGACCATTACCTGAAAGTATCATGAAGATTGGATGAAAAAATGTATGCTGATATTTCAGGACTTTTGTAGTTTTTTGGAAGATTGGAAACCCCTTTCAATGAAGGTGTTTTTCGCCCATCTCTCCTTAGGGCTACATCAAGAGGAAACAATCCATAGAGATAGAACTTAGAACTACTTCATTCTGTGAAGTTTCAAGAAGCTAGCACAAACCGTGTTTGATTTACGGTTCCAACTACATCTATCCATATAGCAGAAAACAGAGTGAAACCTAACAATCGAAACTGTTAGTGCAAATGAATGCTTCAACCTAGAAGTACGAAACTTGGGCAGCCAAGTGAGATTGTTGTAGTGATGATTACCTGAAAGTTTTGTGAAGATTGGATGAAAAAATATATGCTGAGAATTCAGGAGACTCATGGTTTTTTGGAAGCTTGGAAGACTTTTTCAATGTAAGTTTGTGCCCGACAGGTTCTGCTTAGGGCTTAATCAAGCGGAAACAAACCATAGAGATAGAACATGGAACTACTTCATTGTGTCAAGTTTCAAGAAGCTAGCACAAACCGTGTTTGATTTAGAGTTCTAACTACACCTATCCATATATGAGAAAACAGAGTGAAACGTGAAAATTGAAACTGTTACTGCAAACGAATGCTTCAACCTAGAAGAACGAAAGTTGGGCAGCCAAGTGGGATTGTTGTAGTGATCATTACCTGAAAGTATCATGAAGATGGGATGAAAAAATATATGCAGAGATTTCAGGAATTTTGTAGATTTTGGAAGATTGGAAACCCCTTTCAATGAAGGTGTTTTTCGCCCATCTCTGCTTAGGGCTACATCAAGAGGAAACAAACCATAGAGAGAGCACTTAGAACTACTTCATTCTGTGAAGATTCAAGAAGCTAGCACAAACCGTGTTTGATTTACCGTTCCAACTACATCTATCCATATAGGAGAAAACAGAGTGAAACCTAACAATCGAAACTGTTAGTGCAAACGAATGCTTCAACCTAGAAGTACGAAACTTGGGCAGCCAAGTGAGATTGTTGTAGTGATGATTACCTGAAAGTATTGTGAAGATTGGATGAAAAAATATATGCTGAGAATTCAGGAAACTCATGGTTTTTTGGAAGCTTGGAAGACCTTTTCAATGAAGGTGTTTGCCCGCAAGTCTCTGCTTAGGGCTTAATCAAGCGAAAACAAACCATAGAGATAGAACATGGTCTACTTCATTGTGTCAGGTTTCAAGAAGCTAGCACAAACCGTGTTTGATTTAGCGTTCTAACTACACCTATCCGTATATGAGAAAACAGAGTGAAACGTGAAAATTGAAACTGTTACTGCAAACGAATGCTTCAACCTAGAAGAACGAAAGTTGGGCAGCCAAGTGGGATTGTTGTAGTGATCATTACCTGAAAGTATCATGAAGATTGGATGAAAAAATATATGCAGAGATTTCAGGACTTTTGTAGATTTTGGATGATTGGAAACCCCTTTCAATGAAGGTGTTTTTCGCCCATCTCTGCTTAGGGCTACATCAAGAGGAAACACACCATAGAGAGAGCACTTAGAACTACTTCATTCTGTGAAGTTTCAAGAAGCTAGCACAAACCGTGTTTGATTTACAGTTCCAACTACATATATCCATATAGGAGAAAACAGAGTGAAACCTAACAATCGAAACTGTTAGTGCAAACGAATGATTCAACCTAGAATTACAAAACTTTGGCAGCCAAGTGAGATTGTTGTAGTGATGATTACCTGAAAGTATTGTGAAGATTGGATGAAAAAATATATGCTGAGAATTCAGGAGACTCATGGTTTTTTGGAAGCTTGGAAGACCTTTTCAATGAATGTTTGTGCCCGACAGGCTCTGCTTAGGGCTACATCAAGCAGAAACAAACCATAGAGATAGAACATGGAACTACTTCAGTGTGTCAAGTTTCGAGAAGCTAGCACAAACCGTGTTTGATTTAGAGTTCTAACTACACCTATCCGTATATGAGAAAACAGAGTGAAAAGTGAAAATTGAAACTGTTACTGCAAACGAATGCTTCAATCTAGAAGAACGAAAGTTGGGCAGCCAAGTGGGATTGTTGTAGTGACCATTACCTGAAAGTATCATGAAGATTGGATAAAATATGTATGCTGATATTCCAGGACTTTTGTAGTTTTTTGGAAGATTGGAAACCCCTTTCAATGAAGGCGTTTTTCACCCATCTCTGCTTAGGGCTACATCAAGAGGAAACAATCCATAGAGATAGCACTTAGAACTACTTCATTCTGTGAAGTTTCAAGAAGCTAGCACAAACCGTGTTTGATTTACGGTTCCAACTAGATCTATTCATATAGCAGAAAACAGAGTGAAACCTAACAATCGAAACTGTTAGTGCAAACGAATGCTTCAACCTAGAAGTACGAATCTTGGGCAGCCAAGTGAGATTGTTGTAGTGATGATTACATGAAAGTATTGTGAATATTGGATGAAAAAATATATGCTGAGAATTCAGGAGACTCATGGTTATTTGGAAGCTTGGAAGACCTTTTCAATGAAAGTTTGTTTCCGACAGGCTCTGCTTAGGGCTTAATCAAGCGGAAACAAACCATAGAGATAGAACATGGAACTACTTCATTGTGTCAAGTTTCATGAAGCTAGCACAAACCGTTTTTGATTTAGACTTCTAACAACACCTATCCGTATATGAGAAAACAGAGTGAAGCGTGAAAATTGAAACTGTTACTCCAAACGAATGCTTCAACCTAGAAGAACGAAAGTTGGGCAGCCAAGTGGGATTGTTGTAGTGACCATTACCTGAAAGTATCATGAAGATTGGATGAAAAAATGTATGCTGATATTTCAGGACTTTTGTAGTTTTTTGGAAGATTGGAAACCCCTTTCAATGAAGGTGTTTTTCGCCCATCTCTGCTTAGGGCTACATCAAGAGGAAACAATCCATAGAGATAGAACTTAGAACTACTTCATTCTGTGAAGTTTCAAGAAGCTACCACAAACCGTGTTTGATTTACGGTTCCAACTACATCTATCCATATAGCAGAAAACAGAGTGAAACCAAACAATCGAAACTGTTAGTGCATACGAATGCTTCAACCTAGAAGTACGAAACTTGGGCAGCCAAGTGAGATTGTTGTAGTGATGATTACCTAAAAGTATTGTGAAGATTGGATGAAAAAATATATGCTGAGAATTCAGGAGACTCATGGTTTTTTGGAAGCTTGGAAGACCTTTTCAATGAAAGTTTGTTTCCGACAGGCTCTGCTTAGGGCTTAATCAAGCGGAAACAAACCATAGAGATAGAACATGGAACTACTTCATTGTGTCAAGTTTCATGAAGCTAGCACAAACCGTTTTTGATTTAGACTTCTAACAACACCTATCCGTATATGAGAAAACAGAGTGAAGCGTGAAAATTGAAACTGTTACTCCAAACGAATGCTTCAACCTAGAAGAACGAAAGTTGGGCAGCCAAGTGGGATTGTTGTAGTGACCATTACCTGAAAGTATCATGAAGATTGGATGAAAAAATGTATGCTGATATTTCAGGACTTTTGTAGTTTTTTGGAAGATTGGAAACCCCTTTCAATGAAGGTGTTTTTCGCCCATCTCTGCTTAGGGCTACATCAAGAGGAAGCAATCCATAGAGATAGCACTTAGAACTACTTCATTCTGTGAAGTTTCAAGAAGCTAGCACAAACCGTGTTTGATTTACGGTTCCAACTAGATCTATCCATATAGCAGAAAACAGAGTGAAACCTAACAATCGAAACTGTTAGTGCAAACGAATGCTTCAACCTAGAAGTACGAAACTTGGGCAGCCAAGTGAGATTGTTGTAGTGATGATTACCTGAAAGTATTGTGAAGATTGGATGAAAAAATATATGCTGAGAATTCAGGAGACTCATGGTTTTTTGGAAGCTTGGAAGACCTTTTCAATGAAGGTGTTTGCCTGCAAGTCTCTGCTTAGGGCTTAATCAAGCGGAAACAAACCATAGAGATAGAACATGGAACTACTTCATTGTGTCAAGTTTCAAGAAGCTAGCACAAACCGTGTTTGATTGAGAGTTCTAACTACACCTATCCGTATATGAGAAAACAGAGTGAAACCTGAAAATTGAAACTGTTACTGCAAACGAATGCTTCAACCTAGAAGAACGAAAGTTGGGCAGCCAAGTGGGATTGTTGTAGTGATCATTACCTGAAAGTATCATGAAGATTGGATGAAAAAATATATGCAGAGATTTCAGGACTTTTGTAGATTTTGGAAGATTGGAAACCCCTTTCAATGAAGGTGTTTTTCGCCCATCTCTGCTTAGGGCTACATCAAGAGGAAACAATCCATAGAGATAGCACTTAGAACTACTTCATTCTGTGAAGTTTCAAGAAGCTAGCACAAACCGTGTTTGATTTACGGTTCCAACTAGATCTATCCATATAGCAGAAAACAGAGTGAAAGCTAACAATCGAAACTGTTAGTGCAAACGAATGCTTCAACCTAGAAGTACGAAACTTGGGCAGCCAAGTGAGATTGTTGTAGTGATGATTACCTGAAAGTATTGTGAAGATTGGATTAAAAAATATATGCTGAGAATTCAGGAGACTCATGGTTTTTTGGAAGCTTGGAAGACCTTTTCAATGTAAGTTTGTGCCCGACAGGCTCTGCTTAGGGCTTAATCAAGCGGAAACAAACCATAGAGATAGAACATGGAAGTACTTCATTGTGTCAAGTTTCAAGAAGCTAGCACAAACCGTGTTTGATTGAGAGGTCTAACTACACCTATCCGTATATGAGAAAACAGAGTGAAACGTGAAAATTGAAACTGTTACTGCAAACGAATGCTTCAACCTAGAAGAACAAAAGTTGGGCAGCCAAGTGGGATTGTTGTAGTGACCATTACCTGAAAGTATCATGAAGATTGGATGAAAAAATGTATGCTGATATTTCAGGACTTTTGTAGTTTTTTGGAAGATTGGAAACCCCTTTCAATGAAGGTGTTTTTCGCCCATCTCTGCTTAGGGCTACGTCAAGAGGAAGCAATCCATAGAGATAGCACTTAGAACTACTTCATTCTGTGAAGTTTCAAGAAGCTAGCACAAACCGTGTTTGATTTACGGTTCCAACTAGATCTATCCATATAGCAGAAAACAGAGTGAAACCTAACAATCGAAACTGTTAGTGCAAACGAATGCTTCAACCTAGAAGTACGAAACTTGGGCAGCCAAGTGTGATTGTTGTAGTGATGATTACCTGAAAGTATTGTGAAGATTGGATGAAAAAATATATGCTGAGAATTCAGGAGACTCATGGTTTTTTGGAAGCTTGGAAGACCTTTTCAATGAAGGTGTTTGCCTGCAAGTCTCTGCTTAGGGCTTAATCAAGCGGAAACAAACCATAGAGATAGAACATGGAACTACTTCATTGTGTCAAGTTTCAAGAAGCTAGCACAAACCGTGTTTGATTGAGAGTTCTAACTACACCTATCCGTATATGAGAAAACAGAGTGAAACCTGAAAATTGAAACTGTTACTGCAAACGAATGCTTCAACCTAGAAGAACGAAAGTTGGGCAGCCAAGTGGGATTGTTGTAGTGATCATTACCTGAAAGTATCATGAAGATTGGATGAAAAAATATATGCAGAGATTTCAGGACTTTTGTAGATTTTGGAAGATTGGAAACCCCTTTCAATGAAGGTGTTTCTCGCCCATCTCTGCTTAGGGCTACATCAAGAGGAAACAAACCATAGAGAGAGCACTTAGAACTACTTCATTCTGTGAAGTTTCAAGAAGCTAGCACAAACCGTGTTTGATTTACAGTTCCAACTACATCTATCCATATAGGAGAAAACAGAGTGAAACCTAACAATCGAAACTGTTAGTGCAAACGAATGATTCAACCTAGAATTACAAAACTTGGGCACCCAAGTGAGATTGTTGTAGTGATGATTACCTGAAAGTATTGTGAAGATTGGATGAAAAAATATATGCTGAGAATTCAGGAGACTCATGGTTTTTTGGAAGCTTGGAAGACCTTTTCAATGTAAGTTTGTGCCCGACAGGCTCTGCTTAGGGCTTAATCAAGCGGAAACAAACCATAGAGATAGAACATGGAACTACTTCATTGTGTCAAGTTTCAAGAAGCTAGCACAAACCGTGTTTGATTGAGAGTTCTAACTACACCTATCCGTATATGAGAAAACAGAGTGAAACGTGAAAATTGAAACTGTTACTGCAAACGAATGCTTCAACCTAGAAGAACGAAAGTTGGGCAGCCAAGTGGGATTGTTGTAGTGATCATTACCTGAAAGTATCATGAAGATTGGATGTAAAAATATATGCAGAGATTTCAGGACTTTTGTAGATTTTGGAAGATTGGAAACCCCTTTCAATGAAGGTGTTTTTCGCCGATCTCTGCTTAGGGCTACATCAAAAGGAAACAAACCATAGAGAGAGCACTTAGAACTACTTCATTCTGTGAAGTTTCAAGAAGCTAGCACAAACCGTGTTTGATTTACAGTTCCAACTAGATCTATCCATATAGCAGAAAACAGAGTAAAACCTAACAATCAAAACTGTTAGTGCAAACGAATGATTCAACCTAGAATTACAAAACTTGGGCAGCCAAGTGAGATTGTTGTAGTGATGATTACCTGAAAGTATTGTGAAGATTGGATGAAAAAATATATGCTGAGAATTCAGGAGACTCATGGTTTTTTGGAAGCTTGGAAGACCTTTTCAATGAATGTTTGTGCCCGACAGGCTCTGCTTAGGGCTACATCAAGCAGAAACAAACCATAGAGATAGAACATGGAACTACTTCAGTGTGTCAAGTTTCGAGAAGCTAGCACAAACCGTGTTTGATTTAGAGTTCTAACTACACCTATCCGTATATGAGAAAACAGAGTGAAAATTGAAAATTGAAACTGTTACTGCAAACGAATGCTTCAACCTAGAAGAACGAAAGTTGGGCAGCCAAGTGGGATTGTTGTAGTGACCATTACCTGAAAGTATCATGAAGATTGGATGAAAAAATGTATGCTGATATTTCAGGACTTTTGTAGTTTTTTGGAAGATTGGAAACTCCTTTCAATGAAGGTGTTTTTCGCCCATCTCTCCTTAGGGCTACATCAAGAGGAAACAATCCATAGAGATAGAACTTAGAACTACTTCATTCTGTGAAGTTTCAAGAAGCTAGCACAAACCGTGTTTGATTTACGGTTCCAACTACATCTATGCATATAGCAGAAAACAGAGTGAAACCAAACAATCGAAACTGTTAGTGCAAACGAATGCTTCAACCTAGAAGTACGAAACTTGGGCAGCCAAGTGAGATTGTTGTAGTGATGATTACCTGAAAGTATTGTGAAGATTGGATGAAAAAATATATGCTGAGAATTCAGGAGACTCATGGTTTTTTGGAAGCTTGGAAGACCTTTTCAATGAAAGTTTGTTTCCGACAGGCTCTGCTTCGGGCTTAATCAAGCAGAAACAAATCATAGAGATAGAACATGGAACTACTTCATTGTGTCAGGTTTCAAGAAGCTAGCACAAACCGTTTTGATTTAGAGTTCTAACTACACCTATCCGTATATGAGTAAACAGAGTGAAACGTGAAAATTGAAACTGTTACTGCAAACGAATGCTTCAACCTAGAAGAACGAAAGTTGGGCAGCCAAGTGGGATTGTTGTAGTGACCATTACCTGAAAGTATCATGAAGATTGGATGAAAAAATGTATGCTGATATTTCAGGACTTTTGTAGTTTTTTGGAAGATTGGAAACCCCTTTCAATGAAGGTGTTTTTCGCCCATCTCTGCTTAGGGCTACATCAAGAGGAAACAATCCATAGAGATAGCACTTAGAACTACTTCATTCTGTGAAGTTTCAAGAAGCTAGCACAAACCGTGTTTGATTTACGGTTCCAACTAGATCTATCCATATAGCAGAAAACAGAGTGAAACCTAACAATCGAAACTGTTAGTGCAAACGAATGCTTCATCCTAGAAGTACGAAACTTGGGCAGCCAAGTGAGATTGTTGTAGTGATGATTACCTGAAAGTATTGTGAAGATTGGATGAAAAAACATATGCTGAGAATTCAGGAGACTCATGGTTTTTTGGAAGCTTGGAAGACATTTTCAATGTAAGTTTGTGCCCGACAGGCTCTGCTTAGGGCTTAATCAAGCGGAAACAAACCATAGAGATAGAACATGGAACTACTTCATTGTGTCAAGTTTCAAGAAGCTAGCACAAACCGTGTTTGATTGAGAGTTCTAACTACACCTATCCATATATGAGAAAACAGAGTGAAACGTGAAAATTGAAACTGTTACTGCAAACGAATGCTTCAACCTAGAAGAACGAAAGTTGGGCAGCCAAGTGGGATTGTTGTAGTGACCATTACCTGAAAGTATCATGAAGATTGGATGAAAAAATGTATGCTGATATTTCAGGACTTTTGTAGTTTTTTGGAAGATTGGAAACCCCTTTCAATGAAGGTGTTTTTCGCCCATCTCTGCTTAGGGCTACATCAAGAGGAAGCAATCCATAGAGATAGCACTTAGAACTACTTCATTCTGTGAAGTTTCAAGAAGCTAGCGCAAACCGTGTTTGATTTACGGTTCCAACTAGATCTATCCATATAGCAGAAAACAGAGTGAAACCTAACAATCGAAACTGTTAGTGCAAACGAATGCTTCAACCTAGAAGTACGAATCTTGGGCAGCCAAGTGAGATTGTTGTAGTGATGATTACCTGAAAGTATTGTGAAGATTGGATGAAAAAATATATGCTGAGAATTCAGGAGACTCATGGTTTTTTGGAAGCTTGGAAGACCTTTTCAATGAAGGTGTTTGCCCGCAATTCTCTGCTTAGGGCTTAATCAAGCGGAAAAAAACCGTAGAGATAGAACATGGAACTACTTCATTGTGTCAAGTTTCAAGAAGCTAGCACAAACCGTGTTTGATTGAGAGTTCTAACTACACCTATCCGTATATGAGAAAACAGAGTGAAACGTGAAAATTGAAACTGTTACTGCAAACGAATGCTTCAACCTAGAAGAACGAAAGTTGGGCAGCCAAGTGGGATTGTTGTAGTGATCATTACCTGAAAGTATCATGAAGATTGGATGAAAAAATATATGCAGAGATTTCAGGACTTTTGTAGATTTTGGAAGATTGGAAACCCCTTTCAATGAAGGTGTTTTTCGCCCATCTCTGCTTAGGGCTACATCAAGAGGAAACAAACCATAGAGAGAGCACTTAGAACTACTTCATTCTGTGAAGTTTCAAGAAGCTAGCACAAACCGTGTTTGATTTACAGTTCCAACTACATCTATCCATATAGGAGAAAACAGAGTGAAACCTAACAATCAAAACTGTTAGTGCAAACGAATGATTCAACCTAGAATTACAAAACTTGGGCAGCCAAGTGAGATTGTTGTAGTGATGATTACCTGAAAGTATTGTGAAGATTGGATGAAAAAATATATGCTGAGAATTCAGGAGACTCATGGTTTTTTGGAAGCTTGGAAGACCTTTTCAATGAATGTTTCTGCCCGACAGGCTCTGCTTAGGGCTACATCAAGCAGAAACAAACCATAGAGATAGAACATGGAACTACTTCAGTCAAGTTTCGAGAAGCTAGCACAAACCGTGTTTGATTTAGCGTTCTAACTACACCTATCCGTATATGAGAAAACAGAGTGAAACGTGAAAAGTGAAACTGTTACTGCAAACGAATGCTTCAACCTAGAAGAACGAAAGTTGGGCAGCCAAGTGGGATTGTTGTAGTGACCATTACCTGAAAGTATCATGAAGATTGGATGAAAAAATGTATGCTGATATTTCAGGACTTTTGTAGTTTTTTGGAAGATTGGAAACCCCTTTCAATGAAGGTGTTTTTCGCCCATCTCTGCTTAGGGCTACATCAAGAGGAAACAATCCATAGAGATAGCACTTAGAACTACTTCATTCTGTGAAGTTTCAAGAAGCTAGCACAAACCGTGTTTGATTTACGGTTCCAACTACATCTATCCATATAGCAGAAAACAGAGTGAAACCTAACAATCGAAACTGTTAGTGCAAACGAATGCTTCAACCTAGAAGTACGAAACTTGGGCAGCCAAGTGAGATTGTTGTAGTGATGATTACCTGAAAGTATTGTGAAGATTGGATGAAAAAATATATGCTGAGAATTCAGGAGACTCATGGTTTTTTGGAAGCTTGGAAGACCTTTTCAATGAAAGTTTGTTTCCGACAGGCTCTGCTTCGGGCTTAATCAAGCAGAAACAAATCATAGAGATAGAACATGGAGCTACTTCATTGTGTCAGGTTTCAAGAAGCTAGCACAAACCGTTTTTGATTTAGAGTTCTAACTACACCTATCCGTATATGAGAAAACAGAGTGAAACGTGAAAATTGAAACTGTTACTGCAAACGAATGCTTCAACCTAGAAGAACGAAAGTTGGGCAGCCAAGTGGGATTGTTGTAGTGACCATTACCTGAAAGTATCATGAAGATTGGATGAAAAAATGTATGCTGATATTTCAGGACTTTTGTAGTTTTTTGGAAGATTGGAAACCCCTTTCAATGAAGGTGTTTTTCGCCCATCTCTGCTTAGGGCTACATCAAGAGGAAGCAATCCATAGTGATAGCACTTAGAACTACTTCATTCTGTGAAGTTTCAAGAAGCTAGCGCAAACCGTGTTTGATTTACGGTTCCAACTAGATCTATCCATATAGCAGAAAACAGAGTGAAACCTAACAATCGAAACTGTTAGTGCAAACGAATGCTTCAACCTAGAAGTACGAATCTTGGGCAGCCAAGTGAGATTGTTGTAGTGATGATTACCTGAAAGTATTGTGAAGATTGGATGAAAAAATATATGCTGAGAATTCAGGAGACTCATGGTTTTTTTGGAAGCTTGGAAGACATTTTCAATGAAGGTGGTTGCCCGCAATTCTCTGCTTAGGGCTTAATCAAGCAGAAACAAACCGTAGAGATAGAACATGGAACTACTTCATTGTGTCAAGTTTCAAGAAGCTAGCACAAACCGTGTTTGATTGAGAGTTCTAACTACACCTATCCGTATATGAGAAAACAGAGTGAAACGTGAAAATTGAAACTGTTACTGCAAACGAATGCTTCAACCTAGAAGAACGAAAGTTGGGCAGCCAAGTGGGATTGTTGTAGTGATCATTACCTGAAAGTATCATGAAGATTGGATGAAAAGATATATGCAGAGATTTCAGGACTTTTGTAGATTTTGGAAGATTGGAAACCCCTTTCAATGAAGGTGTTTTTCGCCCATCTCTGCTTAGGGCTACATCAAGAGGAAACAAACCATAGAGAGAGCACTTAGAACTACTTCATTCTGTGAAGTTTCAAGAAGCTAGCACAAACCGTGTTTGATTTACAATTCCAACTACATCTATCCATATAGGAGAAAACAGAGTGAAACCTAACAATCAAAACTGTTAGTGCAAACGAATGATTCAACCTAGAATTACAAAACTTGGGCAGCCAAGTGACATTGTTGTAGTGATGATTACCTGAAAGTATTGTGAAGATTGGATGAAAAAATATATGCTGAGAATTCAGGAGACTCATGGTTTTTTGGAAGCTTGGAAGACCTTTTCAATGAATGTTTGTGCCCGACAGTCTCTGCTTAGGGCTACATCAAGCAGAAACAAACCATAGAGATAGAACATGGAACTACTTCAGTGTGTCAAGTTTCGAGAAGCTAGCACGAACCGTGTTTGATTTAGCGTTCTAACTACACCTATCCGTATATGAGAAAACAGAGTGAAACGTGAAAATTGAAACTGTTACTGCAAACGAATGCTTCAACCTAGAAGAACGAAAGTTGGGCAGCCAAGTGGGATTGTTGTAGTGACCATTACCTGAAAATATCATGAAGATTGGATGAAAAAAATGTATGCTGATATTTCAGGACTTTTGTAGTTTTTTGGAAGATTGGAAACCCCTTTCAATGAAGGTGTTTTTCGCCCATCTCTGCTTAGGGCTACATCAAGAGGAAACAATCCATAGAGATAGAACTTAGAACTACTTCATTCTGTGAAGTTTCAAGAAGCTAGCACAAACCGTGTTTGATTTACGGTTCCAACTACATCTATCCATATAGCAGAAAACAGAGTGAAACCAAACAAACGAAACTGTTAGTGCAAACGAATGCTTCAACCTAGAAGTACGAAACTTGGGCAGCCAAGTGAGATTGTTGTAGTGATGATTACCTGAAAGTATTGTGAAGATTGGATGAAAAAATATATGCTGAGAATTCAGGAGACTCATGGTTTTTTGGAAGCTTGGAAGACCTTTTCAATGAAAGTTTGTTTCCGACAGGCTCTGCTTCGGGCTTAATCAAGCAGAAACAAATCATAGAGATAGAACATGGAGCTACTTCATTGTGTCAGGTTTCAAGAAGCTAGCACAAACCGTTTTTGATTTAGAGTTCTAACTACACCTATCCGTATATGAGAAAACAGAGTGAAACGTGAAAATTGAAACTGTTACTGCAAACGAATGCTTCAACCTAGAAGAACGAAAGTTGGGCAGCCAAGTGGGATTGTTGTAGTGACCATTACCTGAAAGTATCATGAAGATTGGATGAAAAAATGTATGCTGATATTTCAGGACTTTTGTAGTTTTTTGGAAGATTGGAAACCCCTTTCAATGAAGGTGTTTTTCGCCCATCTCTGCTTAGGGCTACATCAAGAGGAAACAATCCATAGAGATAGCACTTAGAACTACTTCATTCTGTGAAGTTTCAAGAAGCTAGCACAAACCGTGTTTGATTTACGGTTCCAACTACATCTATCCATATAGCAGAAAACAGAGTGAAACCAAACAATCGAAACTGTTAGTGCAAACGAATGCTTCAACCTAGAAGTACGAAACTTGGGCAGCCAAGTGAGATTGTTGTAGTGATGATTACCTGAAAGTATTGTGAAGATTGGATGAAAAAATATATGCTGAGAATTCAGGAGACTCATGGTTTTTTGGAAGCTTGGAAGACCTTTTCAATGAAAGTTTGTTTCCGACAGGCTCTGCTTCGGGCTTAATCAAGCAGAAACAAATCATAGAGATAGAACATGGAGCTACTTCATTGTGTCAGGTTTCAAGAAGCTAGCACAAACCGTTTTTGATTTAGAGTTCTAACTACACCTATCCGTATATGAGAAAACAGAGTGAAACGTGAAAATTGAAACTGTTACTGCAAACGAATGCTTCAACCTAGAAGAACGAAAGTTGGGCAGCCAAGTGGGATTGTTGTAGTGACCATTACCTGAAAGTATCATGAAGATTGGATGAAAAAATGTATGCTGATATTTCAGGACTTTTGTAGTTTTTTGGAAGATTGGAAACCCCTTTCAATGAAGGTGTTTTTCGCCCATCTCTGCTTAGGGCTACATCAAGAGGAAGCAATCCATAGTGATAGCACTTAGAACTACTTCATTCTGTGAAGTTTCAAGAAGCTAGCGCAAACCGTGTTTGATTTACGGTTCCAACTAGATCTATCCATATAGCAGAAAACAGAGTGAAACCTAACAATCGAAACTGTTAGTGCAAACGAATGCTTCAACCTAGAAGTACGAATCTTGGGCAGCCAAGTGAGATTGTTGTAGTGATGATTACCTGAAAGTATTGTGAAGATTGGATGAAAAAATATATGCTGAGAATTCAGGAGACTCATGGTTTTTTTGGAAGCTTGGAAGACATTTTCAATGAAGGTGGTTGCCCGCAATTCTCTGCTTAGGGCTTAATCAAGCAGAAACAAACCGTAGAGATAGAACATGGAACTACTTCATTGTGTCAAGTTTCAAGAAGCTAGCACAAACCGTGTTTGATTGAGAGTTCTAACTACACCTATCCGTATATGAGAAAACAGAGTGAAACGTGAAAATTGAAACTGTTACTGCAAACGAATGCTTCAACCTAGAAGAACGAAAGTTGGGCAGCCAAGTGGGATTGTTGTAGTGATCATTACCTGAAAGTATCATGAAGATTGGATGAAAAGATATATGCAGAGATTTCAGGACTTTTGTAGATTTTGGAAGATTGGAAACCCCTTTCAATGAAGGTGTTTTTCGCCCATCTCTGCTTAGGGCTACATCAAGAGGAAACAAACCATAGAGAGAGCACTTAGAACTACTTCATTCTGTGAAGTTTCAAGAAGCTAGCACAAACCGTGTTTGATTTACAATTCCAACTACATCTATCCATATAGGAGAAAACAGAGTGAAACCTAACAATCAAAACTGTTAGTGCAAACGAATGATTCAACCTAGAATTACAAAACTTGGGCAGCCAAGTGACATTGTTGTAGTGATGATTACCTGAAAGTATTGTGAAGATTGGATGAAAAAATATATGCTGAGAATTCAGGAGACTCATGGTTTTTTGGAAGCTTGGAAGACCTTTTCAATGAATGTTTGTGCCCGACAGTCTCTGCTTAGGGCTACATCAAGCAGAAACAAACCATAGAGATAGAACATGGAACTACTTCAGTGTGTCAAGTTTCGAGAAGCTAGCACGAACCGTGTTTGATTTAGCGTTCTAACTACACCTATCCGTATATGAGAAAACAGAGTGAAACGTGAAAATTGAAACTGTTACTGCAAACGAATGCTTCAACCTAGAAGAACGAAAGTTGGGCAGCCAAGTGGGATTGTTGTAGTGACCATTACCTGAAAATATCATGAAGATTGGATGAAAAAAATGTATGCTGATATTTCAGGACTTTTGTAGTTTTTTGGAAGATTGGAAACCCCTTTCAATGAAGGTGTTTTTCGCCCATCTCTGCTTAGGGCTACATCAAGAGGAAACAATCCATAGAGATAGAACTTAGAACTACTTCATTCTGTGAAGTTTCAAGAAGCTAGCACAAACCGTGTTTGATTTACGGTTCCAACTACATCTATCCATATAGCAGAAAACAGAGTGAAACCAAACAATCGAAACTGTTAGTGCAAACGAATGCTTCAACCTAGAAGTACGAAACTTGGGCAGCCAAGTGAGATTGTTGTAGTGATGATTACCTGAAAGTATTGTGAAGATTGGATGAAAAAATATATGCTGAGAATTCAGGAGACTCATGGTTTTTTGGAAGCTTGGAAGACCTTTTCAATGAAAGTTTGTTTCCGACAGGCTCTGCTTCGGGCTTAATCAAGCAGAAACAAATCATAGAGATAGAACATGGAGCTACTTCATTGTGTCAGGTTTCAAGAAGCTAGCACAAACCGTTTTTGATTTAGAGTTCTAACTACACCTATCCGTATATGAGAAAACAGAGTGAAACGTGAAAATTGAAACTGTTACTGCAAACGAATGCTTCAACCTAGAAGAACGAAAGTTGGGCAGCCAAGTGGGATTGTTGTAGTGACCATTACCTGAAAGTATCATGAAGATTGGATGAAAAAATGTATGCTGATATTTCAGGACTTTTGTAGTTTTTTGGAAGATTGGAAACCCCTTTCAATGAAGGTGTTTTTCGCCCATCTCTGCTTAGGGCTACATCAAGAGGAAGCAATCCATAGACATAGCACTTAGAACTACTTCATTCTGTGAAGTTTCAAGAAGCTAGCGCAAACCGTGTTTGATTTACGGTTCCAACTAGATCTATCCATATAGCAGAAAACAGAGTGAAACCTAACAATCGAAACTGTTAGTGCAAACGAATGCTTCAACCTAGAAGTACGAATCTTGGGCAGCCAAGTGAGATTGTTGTAGTGATGATTACCTGAAAGTATTGTGAAGATTGGATGAAAAAATATATGCTGAGAATTCAGGAGACTCATGGTTTTTTTGGAAGCTTGGAAGACATTTTCAATGAAGGTGGTTGCCCGCAATTCTCTGCTTAGGGCTTAATCAAGCAGAAACAAACCGTAGAGATAGAACATGGAACTACTTCATTGTGTCAAGTTTCAAGAAGCTAGCACAAACCGTGTTTGATTGAGAGTTCTAACTACACCTATCCGTATATGAGAAAACAGAGTGAAACGTGAAAATTGAAACTGTTACTGCAAACGAATGCTTCAACCTAGAAGAACGAAAGTTGGGCAGCCAAGTGGGATTGTTGTAGTGATCATTACCTGAAAGTATCATGAAGATTGGATGAAAAGATATATGCAGAGATTTCAGGACTTTTGTAGATTTTGGAAGATTGGAAACCCCTTTCAATGAAGGTGTTTTTCGCCCATCTCTGCTTAGGGCTACATCAAGAGGAAACAAACCATAGAGAGAGCACTTAGAACTACTTAATTCTGTGAAGTTTCAAGAAGCTAGCACAAACCGTGTTTGATTTACAATTCCAACTACATCTATCCATATAGGAGAAAACAGAGTGAAACCTAACAATCAAAACTGTTAGTGCAAACGAATGATTCAACCTAGAATTACAAAACTTGGGCAGCCAAGTGAGATTGTTGTAGTGATGATTACCTGAAAGTATTGTGAAGATTGGATGAAAAAATATATGCTGAGAATTCAGGAGACTCATGGTTTTTTGGAAGCTTGGAAGACCTTTTCAATGAATGTTTGTGCCCGACAGGCTCTGCTTAGGGCTACATCAAGCAGAAACAAACCATAGAGATAGAACATGGAACTACTTCAGTGTGTCAAGTTTCGAGAAGCTAGCACAAACCGTGTTTGATTTAGCGTTCTAACTACACCTATCCGTATATGAGAAAACAGAGTGAAACGTGAAAATTGAAACTGTTACTGCAAACGAATGCTTCAACCTAGAAGAACGAAAGTTGGGCAGCCAAGTGGGATTGTTGTAGTGACCATTACCTGAAAATATCATGAAGATTGGATGAAAAAAATGTATGCTGATATTTCAGGACTTTTGTAGTTTTTTGGAAGATTGGAAACCCCTTTCAATGAAGGTGTTTTTCGCCCATCTCTGCTTAGGGCTACATCAAGAGGAAACAATCCATAGAGATAGAACTTAGAACTACTTCATTCTGTGAAGTTTCAAGAAGCTAGCACAAACCGTGTTTGATTTACGGTTCCAACTACATCTATCCATATAGCAGAAAACAGAGTGAAACCAAACAATCGAAACTGTTAATGCAAACGAATGCTTCAAAATAGAAGTACGAAACTTGGGCAGCCAAGTGAGATTGTTGTAGTGATGATTACCTGAAAGTATTGTGAAGATTGGATGAAAAAATATATGCTGAGAATTCAGGAGACTCATGGTTTTTTGGAAGCTTGGAAGACCTTTTCAATGAAGGTGTTTGCCCGCAAGTCTCTGCTTAGGGCTTAATCAAGCGAAAACAAACCATAGATATAGAACATGGAACTACTTCATTGTGTCAGGTTTCAAGAAGCTAGCACAAACCGTGTTTGATTTAGAGTTCTAACTACACCTATCCGTATATGAGAAAACAGAGTGAAACGTGAAAATTGAAACTGTTACTGCAAACGAATGCTTCAACCTAGAAGAACGAAAGTTGGGCAGCCAAGTGGGATTGTTGTAGTGACCATTACCTGAAAGTATCATGAAGATTGGATGAAAAAATGTATGCTGATATTTCAGGACTTTTGTAGTTTTTTGGAAGATTGGAAACCCCTTTCAATGAAGGTGTTTTTCGCCCATCTCTGCTTAATGATACATCAAGAGGAAACAATCCTTAGAGATAGCACTTAGAATTACTTCATTCTGTGAAGTTTCAAGAAGCTAGCACAAACCGTGTTTGATTTACGGTTCCAACTACATCTATCCATATAGCAGAAAACAGAGTGAACCCAAACAATCTAAACTGTTAGTGCAAACGAATGCTTCAACCTAGAAGTACGAAACTTGGGCAGCCAAGTGAGATTGTTGTAGTGATGATTACCTGAAAGTATTGTGAAGATTGGATGAAAAAATATATGCTGAGAATTCAGGAGACTCATGGTTTTTTGGAAGCTTGGAAGACCTTTTCAATGAAGGTGTTTGCCCGCAAGTCTCTGCTTAGGGCTAAATCAAGCGAAAACAAACCATAGATATAGAACATGGAACTACTTCATTGTGTCAGGTTTCAAGAAGCTAGCACAAACCGTGTTTGATTTAGAGTTCTAACTACACCTATCCGTATATGAGAAAACAGAGTGAAACGTGAAAATTGAAACTGTTACTGCAAACGAATGCTTCAACCTAGAAGAACGAAAGTTGGGCAGCCAAGTGGGATTGTTGTAGTGACCATTACCTGAAAGTATCATGAAGATTGGATGAAAAAATGTATGCTGATATTTCAGGACTTTTGTAGTTTTTTGGAAGATTGGAAACCCCTTTCAATGAAGGTGTTTTTCGCCCATCTCTGCTTAGGGCTACATCAAGAGGAAACAATCCATAGAGATAGAACTTAGAACTACTTCATTCTGTGAAGTTTCAAGAAGCTAGCACAAACCGTGTTTGATTTACAATTCCAACTACATCTATCCATATAGCAGAAAACAGAGTGAAACCTAACAATCGAAACTGTTAGTGCAAACGAATGCTTCAACCTAGAAGTACGAAACTTGGGCAGCCAAGTGAGATTGTTGTAGTGATGATTACCTGAAAGTATTGTGAAGATTGGATGAAAAAATATATGCTGAGAATTCAGGAGACTCATGGTTTTTTGGAAGCTTGGAAGACCTTTTCAATGAAGGTGTTTGCCCGCAAGTCTCTGCTTAGGACTTAATCAAGCGGAAACAAACCATAGAGATAGAACATGGAACTACTTCATTGTGTCAAGTTTCAAGAAGCTAGCACAAACCGTGTTTTATTGAGAGTTCTAACTACACCAATCCGTATATGAGAAAACAGAGTGAAACGTGAAAATTGAAACTGTTACTGCAAACGAATGCTTCAACCTAGAAGAACGAAAGTTGGGCAGCCAAGTGGGATTGTTGTAGTGATCATTACCTGAAAGTATCATGAAGATTGGATGAAAAAATATATGCAGAGATTTCAGGACTTTTGTAGTTTTTTGGAAGATTGGAAACCCCTTTCAATGAAGGCGTTTTTCGCCCATCTCTGCTTAGGGCTACATCAAGAGGAAACAATCCATAGAGATAGCACTTAGAACTACTTCATTCTGTGAAGTTTCAAGAAGCTAGCACAAACCGTGTTTGATTTACAGTTCCAACTACATCTATCCATATAGGAGAAAACAGAGTGAAACCTAACAATCGAAACTGTTAGTGCAAACGAATGATTCAACCTAGAATTACAAAACTTGGGCAGCTAAGTGAGATTGTTGTAGTGATGATTATCTGAAAGTATTGTGAAGATTGGATGAAAAAATATATGCTCAGAATTCAGGAGACTCATGGTTTTTTGGAAGCTTGGAAGACCTATTCAAAGAATGTTTGTGCCCGACAGGCTCTGCTTAGGGCTACATCAAGCAGAAACAAACCATAGAGATAGAACATGGAACTACTTCAGTGTGTCAAGTTTCGAGAAGCTAGCACAAACCGTGTTTGATTTAGAGTTCTAACTACACCTATCCGTATATGAGAAAACAGAGTGAAAAGTGAAAATTGAAACTGTTACTGCAAACGAATGCTTCAACCTAGAAGAACGAAAGTTGGGCAGCCAAGTGGGATTGTTGTAGTGACCATTACCTGAAAGTATCATGAAGATTGGATGAAAAAATATATGCTGATATTTCAGGACTTTTGTAGTTTTTTGGAAGATTGGAAACCCCTTTCAATGAAGGTGTTTTTCGCCCATCTCTGCTTAGGGCTACATCAAGAGGAAACAATCCATAGAGATAGGACTTAGAACTACTTCATTCTGTGAAGTTTCAAGAAGCTAGCACAAACCGTGTTTGATTTACGGTTCCAACTCCATCTATCCATATAGCAGAAAACAGAGTGAAACCAAACAATCGAAACTGTTAGTGCAAACGAATGCTTCAACCTAGAAGTACGAAACTTGGGCAGCCAAGTGAGATTGTTGTAGTGATGATTACCTGAAAGTATTGTGAAGATTGGATGAAAAAATATATGCTGAGAATTCAGGAGACTCATGGTTTTTTGGAAGCTTGGAAGACCTTTTCATTGAAAGTTTGTTTCCGACAGGCTGTGCTTAGGGCTTAATCAAGCGGAAACAAAATCATAAAGATAGAACATGGAACTACTTCATTGTGTCAAGTTTCAAGAAGCTAGCACAAACCGTTTTTGATTTAGAGTTCTAACTACACCTATCCGTATATGAGAAAACAGAGTGAAACGTGAAAATTGAAACTGTTACTGCAAACGAATGCTTCAACCTAGAAGAACGAAAGTTGGGCAGCCAAGTGGGATTGTTTTAGTGACCATTACCTGAAAGTATCATGAAGATTGGATGAAAAAATGTATGCTGATATTTCAGGACTTTTGTAGTTTTTTGGAAGATTGGAAACCCCTTTCAATGAAGGTGTTTTTTGCCCATCTCTGCTTAGGGCTACATCAAGAGGAAACAATCCATCGAGATAGCACTTAGAACTACTTCATTCTGTGAAGTTTCAAGAAGCTAGCACAAACCGTGTTTGATTTACAGTTCCAACTACATCTATCCATATAGCAGAAAACAGAGTGAAACCTAACAATCGAAACTGTTAGTGCAAACGAATGCTTCAACCTAGAAGTACGAAACTTGGGCAGCCAAGTGAGATTGTTGTAGTGATGATTACCTGAAAGTATTGTGAAGATTGGATGAAAAAATATATGCTGAGAATTCAGGAGACTCATGGTTTTTTGGAAGCTTGGAAGACCTTTTCAATGAAGGTGTTTGCCCGCAAGTCTCTGCTTAGGGCTTAATCAAGCGGAAACAAACCATAGAGATAGAACATGGAACTACTTCATTGTGTCAAGTTTCAAGAAGCTAGCACAAACCGTGTTTTATTGAGAGTTCTAACTACACCTATCCGTATATGAGAAAACAGAGTGAAACGTGAAAATTGAAACTGTTACTGCAAACGAATGCTTCAACCTAGAAGAACGAAAGTTGGGCAGCCAAGTGGGATTGTTGTAGTGATCATTACCTGAAAGTATCATGAAGATTGGATGAAAAAATATATGCAGAGATTTCAGGACTTTTGTAGATTTTGGAAGATTGGAAACCCCTTTCAATGAAGGTGTTTTTCGCCCATCTCTGCTTAGGGCTACATCAAGAGGAAACAAACCATAGAGAGAGCACTTAGAACTACTTCATTCTGTGAAGTTTCAAGAAGCTAGCGCAAACCGTGTTTGATTTACAGTTCCAACTACATCTATCCATATAGGAGAAAACAGAGTGAAACCTAACAATCAAAACTGTTAGTGCAAACGAATGATTCAACCTAGAATTACAAAACTTGGGCAGCTAAGTGAGATTGTTGTAGTGATGATTACCTGAAAGTATTGTGAAGATTGGATGAAAAAATATATGCTGAGAATTCAGGAGACTCATGGTTTTTTGGAAGCTTGGAAGACCTATTCAAAGAATGTTTGTGCCCGACAGGCTCTGCTTAGGGCTACATCAAGCAGAAACAAACCATAGAGATAGAACATGGAACTACTTCAGTGTGTCAAGTTTCGAGAAGCTAGCACAAACCGTGTTTGATTTAGAGTTCTAACTACACCTATCCGTATATGAGAAAACAGAGTGAAACATGAAAATTGAAACTGTTACTGCAAACGAATGCTTCAACCTAGAAGAACGAAAGTTGGGCAGCCAAGTGGGATTGTTGTAGTGACCATTACCTGAAAGTATCATGAAGATTGGATGAAAAAATATATGCAGAGATTTCAGGAATTTTGTAGATTTTGGAAGATTGGAAACCCCTTTCAATGAAGGTGTTTTTCGCCCATCTCTGCTTAGGGCTACATCAAGAGGAAACAAACCATAGAGATAGCACTTAGAACTACTTCATTCTGTGAAGTTTCAAGAAGCTAGCACAAACCGTGTTTGATTTACAGTTCCAACTACATCTATCCATATAGGAGAAAACAGAGTGAAACCTAACAATCGAAACTGTTAGTGCAAACGAATGATTCAACCCAGAATTACAAAACTTGGGAGCCAAGTGAGATTGTTGTAGTGATGATTACCTGAAAGTATTGTGAAGATTGGATGAAAAAATATATGCTGAGAATTCAGGAGACTCATGGTTTTTTTGGAAGCTTGGAAGACATTTTCAATGAAGGTGGTTGCCCGCAATTCTCTGCTTAGGGCTTAATCAAGCAGAAACAAACCGTAGAGATAGAACATGGAACTACTTCATTGTGTCAAGTTTCAAGAAGCTAGCACAAACCGTGTTTGATTGAGAGTTCTAACTACACCTATCCGTATATGAGAAAACAGAGTGAAACGTGAAAATTGAAACTGTTACTGCAAACGAATGCTTCAACCTAGAAGAACGAAAGTTGGGCAGCCAAGTGGGATTGTTGTAGTGATCATTACCTGAAAGTATCATGAAGATTGGATGAAAAGATATATGCAGAGATTTCAGGACTTTTGTAGATTTTGGAAGATTGGAAACCCCTTTCAATGAAGGTGTTTTTCGCCCATCTCTGCTTAGGGCTACATCAAGAGGAAACAAACCATAGAGAGACACTTAGAACTACTTCATTCTGTGAAGTTTCAAGAAGCTAGCACAAACCGTGTTTGATTTACAATTCCAACTACATCTATCCATATAGGAGAAAACAGAGTGAAACCTAACAATCAAAACTGTTAGTGCAAACGAATGATTCAACCTAGAATTACAAAACTTGGGCAGCCAAGTGAGATTGTTGTAGTGATGATTACCTGAAAGTATTGTGAAGATTGGATGAAAAAATATATGCTGAGAATTCAGGAGACTCATGGTTTTTTGGAAGCTTGGAAGACCTTTTCAATGAATGTTTGTGCCCGACAGGCTCTGCTTAGGGCTACATCAAGCAGAAACAAACCATAGAGATAGAACATGGAACTACTTCAGTGTGTCAAGTTTCGAGAAGCTAGCACAAACCGTGTTTGATTTAGCGTTCTAACTACACCTATCCGTATATGAGAAAACAGAGTGAAACGTGAAAATTGAAACTGTTACTGCAAACGAATGCTTCAACCTAGAAGAACGAAAGTTGGGCAGCCAAGTGGGATTGTTGTAGTGACCATTACCTGAAAGTATCATGAAGATTGGATGAAAAAATGTATGCTGATATTTCAGGACTTTTGTAGTTTTTTGGAAGATTGGAAACCCCTTTCAATGAAGGTGTTTTTCGCCCATCTCTGCTTAATGATACATCAAGAGGAAACAATCCTTAGAGATAGCACTTAGAATTACTTCATTCTGTGAAGTTTCAAGAAGCTAGCACAAACCGTGTTTGATTTACGGTTCCAACTACATCTATCCATATAGCAGAAAACAGAGTGAAACCAAACAATCTAAACTGTTAGTGCAAACGAATGCTTCAACCTAGAAGTACGAAACTTGGGCAGCCAAGTGAGATTGTTGTAGTGATGATTACCTGAAAGTATTGTGAAGATTGGATGAAAAAATATATGCTGAGAATTCAGGAGACTCATGGTTTTTTGGAAGCTTGGAAGACCTTTTCAATGAAGGTGTTTGCCCGCAAGTCTCTGCTTAGGGCTAAATCAAGCGAAAACAAACCATAGATATAGAACATGGAACTACTTCATTGTGTCAGGTTTCAAGAAGCTAGCACAAACCGTGTTTGATTTAGAGTTCTAACTACACCTATCCGTATATGAGAAAACAGAGTGAAACGTGAAAATTGAAACTGTTACTGCAAACGAATGCTTCAACCTAGAAGAACGAAAGTTGGGCAGCCAAGTGGGATTGTTGTAGTGACCATTACCTGAAAGTATCATGAAGATTGGATGAAAAAATGTATGCTGATATTTCAGGACTTTTGTAGTTTTTGGAAGATTGGAAACCCCTTTCAATGAAGGTGTTTTTCGCCCATCTCTGCTTAGGGCTACATCAAGAGGAAACAATCCATAGAGATAGAACTTAGAACTACTTCATTCTGTGAAGTTTCAAGAAGCTAGCACAAACCGTGTTTGATTTACAATTCCAACTACATCTATCCATATAGCAGAAAACAGAGTGAAACCTAACAATCGAAACTGTTAGTGCAAACGAATGCTTCAACCTAGAAGTACGAATCTTGGGCAGCCAAGTGAGATTGTTGTAGTGATGATTACCTGAAAGTATTGTGAGATTGGATGAAAAAATATATGCTGAGAATTCAGGAGACTCATGGTTTTTTGGAAGCTTGGAAGACCTTTTCAATGAGGTGTTTGCCCGCAAGTCTCTGCTTAGGACTTAATCAAGCGGAAACAAACCATAGAGATAGAACATGGAACTACTTCATTGTGTCAAGTTTCAAGAAGCTAGCACAAACCGTGTTTTATTGAGAGTTCTAACTACACCAATCCGTATATGAGAAAACAGAGTGAAACGTGAAAATTGAAACTGTTACTGCAAACGAATGCTTCAACCTAGAAGAACGAAAGTTGGGCAGCCAAGTGGGATTGTTGTAGTGATCATTACCTGAAAGTATCATGAAGATTGGATGAAAAAATATATGCAGAGATTTCAGGACTTTTGTAGTTTTTGGAAGATTGGAAACCCCTTTCAATGAAGGCGTTTTTCGCCCATCTCTGCTTAGGGCTACATCAAGAGGAAACAATCCATAGAGATAGCACTTAGAACTACTTCATTCTGTGAAGTTTCAAGAAGCTAGCACAAACCGTGTTTGATTTACAGTTCCAACTACATCTATCCATATAGGAGAAAACAGAGTGAAACCTAACAATCGAAACTGTTAGTGCAAACGAATGATTCAACCTAGAATTACAAAACTTGGGCAGCTAAGTGAGATTGTTGTAGTGATGATTATCTGAAAGTATTGTGAAGATTGGATGAAAAAATATATGCTGAGAATTCAGGAGACTCATGGTTTTTTGGAAGCTTGGAAGACCTATTCAAAGAATGTTTGTGCCCGACAGGCTCTGCTTAGGGCTACATCAAGCAGAAACAAACCATAGAGATAGAACATGGAACTACTTCAGTGTGTCAAGTTTCGAGAAGCTAGCACAAACCGTGTTTGATTTAGAGTTCTAACTACACCTATCCGTATATGAGAAAACAGAGTGAAAAGTGAAAATTGAAACTGTTACTGCAAACGAATGCTTCAACCTAGAAGAACGAAAGTTGGGCAGCCAAGTGGGATTGTTGTAGTGACCATTACCTGAAAGTATCATGAAGATTGGATGAAAAAATATATGCTGATATTTCAGGACTTTTGTAGTTTTTTGGAAGATTGGAAACCCCTTTCAATGAAGGTGTTTTTCGCCCATCTCTGCTTAGGGCTACATCAAGAGGAAACAATCCATAGAGATAGGACTTAGAACTACTTCATTCTGTGAAGTTTCAAGAAGCTAGCACAAACCGTGTTTGATTTACGGTTCCAACTCCATCTATCCATATAGCAGAAAACAGAGTGAAACCAAACAATCGAAACTGTTAGTGCAAACGAATGCTTCAACCTAGAAGTACGAAACTTGGGCAGCCAAGTGAGATTGTTGTAGTGATGATTACCTGAAAGTATTGTGAAGATTGGATGAAAAAATATATGCTGAGAATTCAGGAGACTCATGGTTTTTTGGAAGCTTGGAAGACCTTTTCATTGAAAGTTTGTTTCCGACAGGCTGTGCTTAGGGCTTAATCAAGCGGAAACAAACCATAAAGATAGAACATGGAACTACTTCATTGTGTCAAGTTTCAAGAAGCTAGCACAAACCGTTTTTGATTTAGAGTTCTAACTACACCTATCCGTATATGAGAAAACAGAGTGAAACGTGAAAATTGAAACTGTTACTGCAAACGAATGCTTCAACCTAGAAGAACGAAAGTTGGGCAGCCAAGTGGGATTGTTGTAGTGACCATTACCTGAAAGTATCATGAAGATTGGATGAAAAAATGTATGCTGATATTTCAGGACTTTTGTAGTTTTTTGGAAGATTGGAAACCCCTTTCAATGAAGGTGTTTTTTGCCCATCTCTGCTTAGGGCTACATCAAGAGGAAACAATCCATAGAGATAGCACTTAGAACTACTTCATTCTGTGAAGTTTCAAGAAGCTAGCACAAACCGTGTTTGATTTACAGTTCCAACTACATCTATCCATATAGCAGAAAACAGAGTGAAACCTAACAATCGAAACTGTTAGTGCAAACGAATGCTTCAACCTAGAAGTACGAAACTTGGGCAGCCAAGTGAGATTGTTGTAGTGATGATTACCTGAAAGTATTGTGAAGATTGGATGAAAAAATATATGCTGAGAATTCAGGAGACTCATGGTTTTTGGAAGCTTGGAAGACCTTTTCAATGAAGGTGTTTGCCCGCAAGTCTCTGCTTAGGGCTTAATCAAGCGGAAACAAACCATAGAGATAGAACATGGAACTACTTCATTGTGTCAAGTTTCAAGAAGCTAGCACAAACCGTGTTTGATTGAGAGTTCTAACTACACCTATCCGTATATGAGAAAACAGAGTGAAACGTGAAAATTGAAACTGTTACTGCAAACGAATGCTTCAACCTAGAAGAACGAAAGTTGGGCAGCCAAGTGGGATTGTTGTAGTGACCATTACCTGAAAGTATCATGAAGATTGGATGAAAAAATGTATGCTGATATTTCAGGACTTTTGTAGTTTTTTGGAAGATTGGAAACCCCTTTCAATGAAGGTGTTTTTCGCCCATCTCTGCTTAATGATACATCAAGAGGAAACAATCCTTAGAGATAGCACTTAGAATTACTTCATTCTGTGAAGTTTCAAGAAGCTAGCACAAACCGTGTTTGATTTACGGTTCCAACTACATCTATCCATATAGCAGAAAACAGAGTGAAACCAAACAATCTAAACTGTTAGTGCAAACGAATGCTTCAACCTAGAAGTACGAAACTTGGGCAGCCAAGTGAGATTGTTGTAGTGATGATTACCTGAAAGTATTGTGAAGATTGGATGAAAAAATATATGCTGAGAATTCAGGAGACTCATGGTTTTTTGGAAGCTTGGAAGACCTTTTCAATGAAGGTGTTTGCCCGCAAGTCTCTGCTTAGGGCTAAATCAAGCGAAAACAAACCATAGATATAGAACATGGAACTACTTCATTGTGTCAGGTTTCAAGAAGCTAGCACAAACCGTGTTTGATTTAGAGTTCTAACTACACCTATCCGTATATGAGAAAACAGAGTGAAACGTGAAAATTGAAACTGTTACTGCAAACGAATGCTTCAACCTAGAAGAACGAAAGTTGGGCAGCCAAGTGGGATTGTTGTAGTGACCATTACCTGAAAGTATCATGAAGATTGGATGAAAAAATGTATGCTGATATTTCAGGACTTTTGTAGTTTTTTGGAAGATTGGAAACCCCTTTCAATGAAGGTGTTTTTCGCCCATCTCTGCTTAGGGCTACATCAAGAGGAAACAATCCATAGAGATAGAACTTAGAACTACTTCATTCTGTGAAGTTTCAAGAAGCTAGCACAAACCGTGTTTGATTTACAATTCCAACTACATCTATCCATATAGCAGAAAACAGAGTGAAACCTAACAATCGAAACTGTTAGTGCAAACGAATGCTTCAACCTAGAAGTACGAATCTTGGGCAGCCAAGTGAGATTGTTGTAGTGATGATTACCTGAAAGTATTGTGAGGATTGGATGAAAAAATATATGCTGAGAATTCAGGAGACTCATGGTTTTTTGGAAGCTTGGAAGACCTTTTCAATGAAGGTGTTTGCCCGCAAGTCTCTGCTTAGGACTTAATCAAGCGGAAACAAACCATAGAGATAGAACATGGAACTACTTCATTGTGTCAAGTTTCAAGAAGCTAGCACAAACCGTGTTTTATTGAGAGTTCTAACTACACCAATCCGTATATGAGAAAACAGAGTGAAACGTGAAAATTGAAACTGTTACTGCAAACGAATGCTTCAACCTAGAAGAACGAAAGTTGGGCAGCCAAGTGGGATTGTTGTAGTGATCATTACCTGAAAGTATCATGAAGATTGGATGAAAAAATATATGCAGAGATTTCAGGACTTTGTAGTTTTTTGGAAGATTGGAAACCCCTTTCAATGAAGGCGTTTTTCGCCCATCTCTGCTTAGGGCTACATCAAGAGGAAACAATCCATAGAGATAGCACTTAGAACTACTTCATTCTGTGAAGTTTCAAGAAGCTAGCACAAACCGTGTTTGATTTACAGTTCCAACTACATCTATCCATATAGGAGAAAACAGAGTGAAACCTAACAATCGAAACTGTTAGTGCAAACGAATGATTCAACCTAGAATTACAAAACTTGGGCAGCTAAGTGAGATTGTTGTAGTGATGATTATCTGAAAGTATTGTGAAGATTGGATGAAAAAATATATGCTGAGAATTCAGGAGACTCATGGTTTTTTGGAAGCTTGGAAGACCTATTCAAAGAATGTTTGTGCCCGACAGGCTCTGCTTAGGGCTACATCAAGGCAGAAACAAACCATAGAGATAGAACATGGAACTACTTCAGTGTGTCAAGTTTCGAGAAGCTAGCACAAACCGTGTTTGATTTAGAGTTCTAACTACACCTATCCGTATATGAGAAAACAGAGTGAAAAGTGAAAATGAAACTGTTACTGCAAACGAATGCTTCAACCTAGAAGAACGAAAGTTGGGCAGCCAAGTGGGATTGTTGTAGTGACCATTACCTGAAAGTATCATGAAGATTGGATGAAAAAATATATGCTGATATTTCAGGACTTTTGTAGTTTTTTGGAAGATTGGAAACCCCTTTCAATGAAGGTGTTTTTCGCCCATCTCTGCTTAGGGCTACATCAAGAGGAAACAATCCATAGAGATAGGACTTAGAACTACTTCATTCTGTGAAGTTTCAAGAAGCTAGCACAAACCGTGTTTGATTTACGGTTCCAACTCCATCTATCCATATAGCAGAAAACAGAGTGAAACCAAACAATCGAAACTGTTAGTGCAAACGAATGCTTCAACCTAGAAGTACGAAACTTGGGCAGCCAAGTGAGATTGTTGTAGTGATGATTACCTGAAAGTATTGTGAAGATTGGATGAAAAAATATATGCTGAGAATTCAGGAGACTCATGGTTTTTTGGAAGCTTGGAAGACCTTTTCATTGAAAGTTTGTTTCCGACAGGCTGTGCTTAGGGCTTAATCAAGCGGAAACAAACCATAAAGATAGAACATGGAACTACTTCATTGTGTCAAGTTTCAAGAAGCTAGCACAAACCGTTTTTGATTTAGAGTTCTAACTACACCTATCCGTATATGAGAAAACAGAGTGAAACGTGAAAATTGAAACTGTTACTGCAAACGAATGCTTCAACCTAGAAGAACGAAAGTTGGGCAGCCAAGTGGGATTGTTGTAGTGACCATTACCTGAAAGTATCATGAAGATTGGATGAAAAAATGTATGCTGATATTTCAGGACTTTTGTAGTTTTTTGGAAGATTGGAAACCCCTTTCAATGAAGGTGTTTTTTGCCCATCTCTGCTTAGGGCTACATCAAGAGGAAACAATCCATAGAGATAGCACTTAGAACTACTTCATTCTGTGAAGTTTCAAGAAGCTAGCACAAACCGTGTTTGATTTACAGTTCCAACTACATCTATCCATATAGCAGAAAACAGAGTGAAACCTAACAATCGAAACTGTTAGTGCAAACGAATGCTTCAACCTAGAAGTACGAAACTTGGGCAGCCAAGTGAGATTGTTGTAGTGATGATTACCTGAAAGTATTGTGAAGATTGGATGAAAAAATATATGCTGAGAATTCAGGAGACTCATGGTTTTTTGGAAGCTTGGAAGACCTTTTCAATGAAGGTGTTTGCCCGCAAGTCTCTGCTTAGGGCTTAATCAAGCGGAAACAAACCATAGAGATAGAACATGGAACTACTTCATTGTGTCAAGTTTCAAGAAGCTAGCACAAACCGTGTTTTATTGAGAGTTCTAACTACACCTATCCGTATATGAGAAAACAGAGTGAAACGTGAAAATTGAAACTGTTACTGCAAACGAATGCTTCAACCTAGAAGAACGAAAGTTGGGCAGCCAAGTGGGATTGTTGTAGTGATCATTACCTGAAAGTATCATGAAGATTGGATGAAAAAATATATGCAGAGATTTCAGGACTTTTGTAGATTTTGGAAGATTGGAAACCCCTTTCAATGAAGGTGTTTTTCGCCCATCTCTGCTTAGGGCTACATCAAGAGGAAACAAACCATAGAGAGAGCACTTAGAACTACTTCATTCTGTGAAGTTTCAAGAAGCTAGCGCAAACCGTGTTTGATTTACAGTTCCAACTACATCTATCCATATAGGAGAAAACAGAGTGAAACCTAACAATCAAAACTGTTAGTGCAAACGAATGATTCAACCTAGAATTACAAAACTTGGGCAGCTAAGTGAGATTGTTGTAGTGATGATTACCTGAAAGTATTGTGAAGATTGGATGAAAAAATATATGCTGAGAATTCAGGAGACTCATGGTTTTTTGGAAGCTTGGAAGACCTATTCAAAGAATGTTTGTGCCCGACAGGCTCTGCTTAGGGCTACATCAAGCAGAAACAAACCATAGAGATAGAACATGGAACTACTTCAGTGTGTCAAGTTTCGAGAAGCTAGCACAAACCGTGTTTGATTTAGAGTTCTAACTACACCTATCCGTATATGAGAAAACAGAGTGAAACGTGAAAATTGAAACTGTTACTGCAAACGAATGCTTCAACCTAGAAGAACGAAAGTTGGGCAGCCAAGTGGGATTGTTGTAGTGACCATTACCTGAAAGTATCATGAAGATTGGATGAAAAAATATATGCAGAGATTTCAGGAATTTTGTAGATTTTGGAAGATTGGAATCCCCTTTCAATGAAGGTGTTTTTCGCCCATCTCTGCTTAGGGCTACATCAAGAGGAAACAAACCATAGAGATAGCACTTAGAACTACTTCATTCTGTGAAGTTTCAAGAAGCTAGCACAAACCGTGTTTGATTTACAGTTCCAACTACATCTATCCATATAGGAGAAAACAGAGTGAAACCTAACAATCGAAACTGTTAGTGCAAACGAATGATTCAACCTAGAATTACAAAACTTGGGAGCCAAGTGAGATTGTTGTAGTGATGATTACCTGAAAGTATTGTGAAGATTGGATGAAAAAATATATGCTGAGAATTCAGGAGACTCATGGTTTTTTGGAAGCTTGGAAGACCTTTTCAATGAAAGTTTGTGCCCGACAGGCTCTGCTTAGGACTACATCAAGCAGAAACAAACCATAGTGATAGAACATGGAACTACTTCATTGTGTCAAGTTTCGAGAAGCTAGCACAAACCGTGTTTGATTTAGAGTTCTAACTACACCTATCCGTATATGAGAAAACAGAGTGAAAAGTGAAAATTGAAACTGTTACTGCAAACGAATGCTTCAACCTAGAAGAACGAAAGTTGGGCAGCCAAGTGGGATTGTTGTAGTGACCAATACCTGAAAGTATCATGAAGATTGGATGAAAAAATGTATGCTGATATTTCAGGACTTTTGTAGTTTTTTGGAAGATTGGAAACCAATTCAATGAAGGTGTTTTTCGCCCATCTCTGCTTAGGGCTACATCAAGAGGAAACAATCCATAGAGATAGAACTTAGAACTACTTCATTCTGTGAAGTTTCAAGAAGCTAGCACAAACCGTGTTTGATTTACGGTTCCAACTACATCTATCCATATAGCAGAAAACAGAGTGAAACCAAACAATCGAAACTGTTAGTGCAAACGAATGCTTCAACCTAGAAGTACGAAACTTGGGCAGCCAAGTGAGATTGTTGTAGTGATGATTACCTGAAAGTATTGTGAAGATTAGATGAAAAAATATATGCTGAGAATTCAGGAGACTCATGGTTTTTTGGAAGCTTGGAAGACCTTTTCATTGAAAGTTTGTTTCCGACAGGCTCTGCTTAGGGCTTAATCAAGCGGAAACAAACCATAGAGATAGAACATGGAACTACTTCATGGTGTCAAGTTTCAAGAAGCTAGCACAAACCGTGTTTGATTTAGCGTTCTAACTACACCTATCCGTATATGAGAAAACAGAGTGAAACGTGAAAATTGAAACTGTTACTGCAAACGAATGCTGCAACCTAGAAGAACGAAAGTTGGGCAGCCAAGTGGGATTGTTGTAGTGACCATTACCTGAAAGTATCATGAAGATTGGATGAAAAAATGTATGCTGATATTTCAGGAGTTTTGTAGTTTTTTGGAAGATTGGAAACCTCTTTCAATGAAGGTGTTTTTCGCCCATCTCTGCTTAGGGCTACATCAAGAGGAAGCAATCCATAGAGATAGCACTTAGAACTACTTCATTCTGTGAAGTTTCAAGAAGCTAGCACAAACCGTGTTTGATTTACGGTTCCAACTAGATCTATCCATATAGCAGAAAACAGAGTGAAACCTAACAATCGAAACTGTTAGTGCAAACGAATGCTTCAACCTAGAAGTACGAATCTTGGGCAGCCAAGTGAGATTGTTGTAGTGATGATTACCTGAAAGTATTGTGAAGATTGGATGAAAAAATATATGCTGAGAATTCAGGAGACTCATGGTTTTTTGGAAGCTTGGAAGACCTTTTCAATGAAGGTGTTTGCCCTTAAGTCTCTGCTTAGGGCTTAATCAAGCGGAAAAAAACCATAGAGATAGAACATGGAACTACTTCATTGTGTCAAGTTTCAAGAAGCTAGCACAAACCGTGTTTGATTTAGAGTTCTAACTACACCTATCCGTATATGAGAAAACAGAGTGAAAAGTGAAAATTGAAACTGTTACTGCAAACGAATGCTTCAACCTAGAAGAACGAAAGTTGGGCAGCCAAGTGGGATTGTTGTAGTGATCATTACCTGAAAGTATCATGAAGATTGGATGAAAAAATATATGCAGAGATTTCAGGAATTTTGTAGATTTTGGAAGATTGGAAACCCCTTTCAATGAAGGTGTTTTTCGCCCATCTCTGCTTAGGGCTACATCAAGAGGAAACAAACCATAGAGAGAGCACTTAGAACTACTTCATTCTGTGAAGTTTCAAGAAGCTAGCACAAACCGTGTTTGATTTACAGTTCCAACTACATCTATCCATATAGGAGAAAACAGAGTGAAACCTAACAATCGAAACTGTTAGTGCAAACGAATGATTCAACCTAGAATTACAAAACTTGGGCAGCCAAGTGAGATTGTTGTAGTGATGATTACCTGAAAGTATTGTGAAGATTGGATGAAAAAATATATGCTGAGAATTCAGGAGACTCATGGTTTTTTGGAAGCTTGGAAGACCTTTTCAAAGAAAGTTTGTGCCCGACAGGCTCTGCTTAGGGCTACATCAAGCAGAAACAAACCATAGAGATAGAACATGGAACTACTTCAGTGTGTCAAGTTTCGAGAAGCTAGCACAAACCGTGTTTGATTTAGAGTTCTAACTACACCTATCCGTATATGAGAAAACAGAGTGAAAAGTGAAAATTGAAACTGTTACTGCAAACGAATGCTTCAACCTAGAAGAACGAAAGTTGGGCAGCCAAGTGGGATTGTTGTAGTGACCATTACCTGAAAGTATCATGAAGATTGGATGAAAAAATATATGCAGAGATTTCAGGAATTTTGTAGATTTTGGAAGATTGGAAACCCCTTTGAATGAAGGTGTTTTTCGCCCATCTCTGCTTAGGGCTACATCAAGAGGAAACAAACCATAGAGATAGCACTTAGAACTACTTCATTCTGTGAAGTTTCCAGAAGCTAGCACAAACCGTGTTTGATTTACATTTCCAACTACATCTATCCATATAGGAGAAAACAGAGTGAAACCTAACAATCGAAACTGTTAGTGCAAACGAATGATTCAACCTAGAATTACAAAACTTGGGCAGCCATGTGAGATTTTTGTAGTGATGATTACCTGAAAGTATTGTAAAGATTGGATGAAAAAATATATGCTGAGAATTCAGGAGACTCATGGTTTTTTGGAAGCTTGGAAGGCCTTTTCAATGAAAGTTTGTGCCCGACAGGTTCTGCTTAGGGCTACATCAAGCAGAAACAAACCATAGAGACAGAACATGGAACTACTTCATTGTGTCAAGTTTCGAGAAGCTAGCACAAACCGTGTTTGATTTAGAGTTCTAACTACACCTATCCGAATATGAGAAAACAGAGTGAAAAGTGAAAATTGAAACTGTTACTGCAAACGAATGCTTCAACCTAGAAGAACGAAAGTTGGGCAGCCAAGTGGGATTGTTGTAGTGACCATTACCTGAAAGTATCATGAAGATTGGATGAAAAAATATATGCAGAGATTTCAGGAATTTTGTAGATTTTGGAAGATTGGAAACCCCTTTGAATGAAGGTGTTTTTCGCCCATCTCTGCTTAGGGCTACATTAAGAGGAAACAAACCATAGTGATAGCACTTAGAACTACTTCATTCTGTGAAGTTTCAAGAAGCTAGCACAAACCGTGTTTGATTTACAGTTCCAACTACATCTATCCATATAGGAGAAAACAGAGTGAAACCTAACAATCGAAACTGTTAGTGCAAACGAATGATTCAACCTAGAATTACAAAACTTGGGCAGCCAAGTGAGATTGTTGTAGTGATAATTACCTGAAAGTATTGTAAAGATTGGATGAAAAAATATATGCTGAGAATTCAGGAGACTCATGGTTTTTTGGAAGCTTGGAAGGCCTTTTCAATGAAAGTTTGTGCCCGACAGGCTCTGCTTAGGGCTACATCAAGCAGAAACAAACCATAGAGACAGAACATGGAACTACTTCATTGTGTCAAGTTTCGAGAAGCTAGCACAAACCGTGTTTGATTTAGAGTTCTAACTACACCTATCCGAATATGAGAAAACAGAGTGAAAAGTGAAAATTGAAACTGTTACTGCAAACGAATGCTTCAACCTAGAAGAACGAAAGTTGGGCAGCCAAGTGGGATTGTTGTAGTGACCATTACCTGAAAGTATCATGAAGATTGGATGAAAAAATATATGCTGATATTTCAGGACTTTTGTAGTTTTTTGGAAGATTGGAAACCCCTTTCAATGAAGGTGTTTTTCGCCCATCTCTGCTTAGGGCTACATCAAGAGGAAACAATCCATAGAGATAGCACTTAGAACTACTTCATTCTGTGAAGTTTCAAGAAGCTAGCACAAACCGTGTTTGATTTACGGTTCCAACTACATCTATCCATATAGCAGAAAACAGAGTGAAACCAAACAATCGAAACTGTTAGTGCAAACGAATGCTTCAACCTAGAAGTACGAAACTTGGGCAGCCAAGTGAGATTGTTGTAGTGATGATTACCTGAAAGTTTGTGAAGATTGGATGAAAAAATATATGCTGAGAATTCAGGAGACTCATGGTTTTTTGGAAGCTTGGAAGACCTTTTCAATGAAAGTTTGTTTCCGACAGGCTCTGCTTAGGGCTTAATCAAGCAGAAACAAACCATAGAGATAGAACATGGAACTACTTCATTGTGTCAAGTTTCAAGAAGCTAGCACAAACCGTGTTTGATTTAGCGTTCTAACTACACCTATCCGTATATGAGAAAACAGAGTGAAACGTGAAAATTGAAACTGTTACTGCAAACGAATGCTTCAACCTACAAGAACGAAAGTTGGGCAGCCAAGTGGGATTGTTGTAGTGACCATTACCTGAAAGTATCATGAAGATTGGATGAAAAAATGTATTCTGATATTTCAGGACTTTTGTAGTTTTTTGGAAGATTGGAAACCCCTTTCAATGAAGGTGTTTTTTGCCCATCTCTGCTTAGGTCTACATCAAGAGGAAACAAACCATAGAGATAGCACTTAGAACTACTTCATTCTGTGAAGTTTCAAGAAGCTAGCACAAACCGTGTTTGATTTACAGTTCCAACTACATCTATCCATATAGGAGAAAACAGAGTGAAACCTAACAATCGAAACTGTTAGTGCAAACGAATGATTCAACCTAGAATTACAAAACTTGGGAGCCAAGTGAGATTGTTGTAGTGATGATTACCTGAAAGTATTGTGAAGATTGGATGAAAAAATATATGCTGAGAATTCAGGAGACTCATGGTTTTTTGGAAGCTTGGAAGACCTTTTCAATGAAAGTTTGTGCCCGACAGGCTCTGCTTAGGGCTACATCAAGCAGAAACAAACCATAGAGATAGAACATGGAACTACTTCATTGTGTCAAGTTTCGAGAAGCTAGCACAAACCGTGTTTGATTTAGAGTTCTAACTACACCTATCCGTATATGAGAAAACAGAGTGAAAAGTGAAAATTGAAACTGTTACTGCAAACGAATGCTTCAACCTAGAAGAACGAAAGTTGGGCAGCCAAGTGGGATTGTTGTAGTGACCAATACCTGAAAGTATCATGAAGATTGGATGAAAAAATGTATGCTGATATTTCAGGACTTTTGTAGTTTTTTGGAAGATTGGAAACCAATTCAATGAAGGTGTTTTTCGCCCATCTCTGCTTAGGGCTACATCAAGAGGAAACAATCCATAGAGATAGAACTTAGAACTACTTCATTCTGTGAAGTTTCAAGAAGCTAGCACAAACCGTGTTTGATTTACGGTTCCAACTACATCTATCCATATAGCAGAAAACAGAGTGAAACCAAACAATCGAAACTGTTAGTGCAAACGAATGCTTCAACCTAGAAGTACGAAACTTGGGCAGCCAAGTGAGATTGTTGTAGTGATGATTACCTGAAAGTATTGTGAAGATTAGATGAAAAAATATATGCTGAGAATTCAGGAGACTCATGGTTTTTTGGAAGCTTGGAAGACCTTTTCATTGAAAGTTTGTTTCCGACAGGCTCTGCTTAGGGCTTAATCAAGCGGAAACAAACCATAGAGATAGAACATGGAACTACTTCATGGTGTCAAGTTTCAAGAAGCTAGCACAAACCGTGTTTGATTTAGCGTTCTAACTACACCTATCCGTATATGAGAAAACAGAGTGAAACGTGAAAATTGAAACTGTTACTGCAAACGAATGCTGCAACCTAGAAGAACGAAAGTTGGGCAGCCAAGTGGGATTGTTGTAGTGACCATTACCTGAAAGTATCATGAAGATTGGATGAAAAAATGTATGCTGATATTTCAGGAGTTTTGTAGTTTTTTGGAAGATTGGAAACCTCTTTCAATGAAGGTGTTTTTCGCCCATCTCTGCTTAGGGCTACATCAAGAGGAAGCAATCCATAGAGACAGCACTTAGAACTACTTCATTCTGTGAAGTTTCAAGAAGCTAGCACAAACCGTGTTTGATTTACGGTTCCAACTAGATCTATCCATATAGCAGAAAACAGAGTGAAACCTAACAATCGAAACTGTTAGTGCAAACGAATGCTTCAACCTAGAAGTACGAATCTTGGGCAGCCAAGTGAGATTGTTGTAGTGATGATTACCTGAAAGTATTGTGAAGATTGGATGAAAAAATATATGCTGAGAATTCAGGAGACTCATGGTTTTTTGGAAGCTTGGAAGACCTTTTCAATGAAGGTGTTTGCCCTTAAGTCTCTGCTTAGGGCTTAATCAAGCGGAAACAAACCATAGAGATAGAACATGGAACTACTTCATTGTGTCAAGTTTCAAGAAGCTAGCACAAACCGTGTTTGATTTAGAGTTCTAACTACACCTATCCGTATATGAGAAAACAGAGTGAAAAGTGAAAATTGAAACTGTTACTGCAAACGAATGCTTCAACCTAGAAGAACGAAAGTTGGGCAGCCAAGTGGGATTGTTGTAGTGATCATTACCTGAAAGTATCATGAAGATTGGATGAAAAAATATATGCAGAGATTTCAGGACTTTTGTAGATTTTGGAAGATTGGAAACCCCTTTCAATGAAGGTGTTTTTCGCCCATCTCTGCTTAGGGCTACATCAAGAGGAAACAAACCATAGAGAGAGCACTTAGAACTACTTCATTCTGTGAAGTTTCAAGAAGCTAGCACAAACCGTGTTTGATTTACAGTTCCAACTACATCTATCCATATAGGAGAAAACAGAGTGAAACCTAACAATCGAAACTGTTAGTGCAAACGAATGATTCAACCTAGAATTACAAAACTTGGGCAGCCAAGTGAGATTGTTGTAGTGATGATTACCTGAAAGTATTGTGAAGATTGGATGAAAAAATATATGCTGAGAATTCAGGAGACTCATGGTTTTTTGGAAGCATGGAAGACCTTTTCAAAGAAAGTTTGTGCCCGACAGGCTCTGCTTAGGGCTACATCAAGCAGAAACAAACCATAGAGATAGAACATGGAACTACTTCAGTGTGTCAAGTTTCGAGAAGCTAGCACAAACCGTGTTTGATTTAGAGTTCTAACTACACCTATCCGTATATGAGAAAACAGAGTGAAAAGTGAAAATTGAAACTGTTACTGCAAACGAATGCTTCAACCTAGAAGAACGAAAGTTGGGCAGCCAAGTGGGATTGTTGTAGTGACCATTACCTGAAAGTATCATGAAGATTGGATGAAAAAATATATGCAGAGATTTCAGGAATTTTGTAGATTTTGGAAGATTGGAAACCCCTTTGAATGAAGGTGTTTTTCGCCCATCTCTGCTTAGGGCTACATCAAGAGGAAACAAACCATAGAGATAGCACTTAGAACTACTTCATTCTGTGAAGTTTCCAGAAGCTAGCACAAACCGTGTTTGATTTACAGTTCCAACTACATCTATCCATATAGGAGAAAACAGAGTGAAACCTAACAATCGAAACTGTTAGTGCAAACGAATGATTCAACCTAGAATTACAAAACTTGGGCAGCCAAGTGAGATTGTTGTAGTGATAATTACCTGAAAGTATTGTAAAGATTGGATGAAAAAATATATGCTGAGAATTCAGGAGACTCATGGTTTTTTGGAAGCTTGGAAGGCCTTTTCAATGAAAGTTTGTGCCCGACAGGCTCTGCTTAGGGCTACATCAAGCAGAAACAAACCATAGAGACAGAACATGGAACTACTTCATTGTGTCAAGTTTCGAGAAGCTAGCACAAACCGTGTTTGATTTAGAGTTCTAACTACACCTATCCGAATATGAGAAAACAGAGTGAAAAGTGAAAATTGAAACTGTTACTGCAAACGAATGCTTCAACCTAGAAGAACGAAAGTTGGGCAGCCAAGTGGGATTGTTGTAGTGACCATTACCTGAAAGTATCATGAAGATTGGATGAAAAAATATATGCTGATATTTCAGGACTTTTGTAGTTTTTTGGAAGATTGGAAACCCCTTTCAATGAAGGTGTTTTTCGCCCATCTCTGCTTAGGGCTACATCAAGAGGAAACAATCCATAGAGATAGCACTTAGAACTACTTCATTCTGTGAAGTTTCAAGAAGCTAGCACAAACCGTGTTTGATTTACGGTTCCAACTACATCTATCCATATAGCAGAAAACAGAGTGAAACCAAACAATCGAAACTGTTAGTGCAAACGAATGCTTCAACCTAGAAGTACGAAACTTGGGCAGCCAAGTGAGATTGTTGTAGTGATGATTACCTGAAAGTTTGTGAAGATTGGATGAAAAAATATATGCTGAGAATTCAGGAGACTCATGGTTTTTTGGAAGCTTGGAAGACCTTTTCAATGAAAGTTTGTTTCCGACAGCCTCTGCTTAGGGCTTAATCAAGCAGAAACAAACCATAGAGATAGAACATGGAACTACTTCATTGTGTCAAGTTTCAAGAAGCTAGCACAAACCGTGTTTGATTTAGCGTTCTAACTACACCTATCCGTATATGAGAAAACAGAGTGAAACGTGAAAATTGAAACTGTTACTGCAAACGAATGCTTCAACCTACAAGAACGAAAGTTGGGCAGCCAAGTGGGATTGTTGTAGTGACCATTACCTGAAAGTATCATGAAGATTGGATGAAAAAATGTATTCTGATATTTCAGGACTTTTGTAGTTTTTTGGAAGATTGGAAACCCCTTTCAATGAAGGTGTTTTTTGCCCATCTCTGCTTAGGTCTACATCAAGAGGAAACAAACCATAGAGATAGCACTTAGAACTACTTCATTCTGTGAAGTTTCAAGAAGCTAGCACAAACCGTGTTTGATTTACAGTTCCAACTACATCTATCCATATAGGAGAAAACAGAGTGAAACCTAACAATCGAAACTGTTAGTGCAAACGAATGATTCAACCTAGAATTACAAAACTTGGGCAGCCAAGTGAGATTGTTGTAGTGATGATTACCTGAAAGTATTGTGAAGATTGGATGAAAAAATATATGCTGAGAATTCAGGAGACTCATGGTTTTTTGGAAGCTTGGAAGACCTTTTCAATGAAAGTTTGTGCCGGCAGGCTCTGCTTAGGGCTACATCAAGCAGAAACAAACCATAGAGATAGAACATGGAACTACTTCATTGTGTCAAGTTTCGAGAAGCTAGCACAAACCGTGTTTGATTTAGAGTTCTAACTACACCTATCCGTATATGAGAAAACAGAGTGAAAAGTGAAAATTGAAACTGTTACTGCAAACGAATGCTTCAACCTAGAAGAACGAAAGTTGGGCAGCCAAGTGGGATTGTTGTAGTGACCAATACCTGAAAGTATCATGAAGATTGGATGAAAAAATGTATGCTGATATTTCAGGACTTTTGTAGTTTTTTGGAAGATTGGAAACCAATTCAATGAAGGTGTTTTTCGCCCATCTCTGCTTAGGGCTACATCAAGAGGAAACAATCCATAGAGATAGAACTTAGAACTACTTCATTCTGTGAAGTTTCAAGAAGCTAGCACAAACCGTGTTTGATTTACGGTTCCAACTACATCTATCCATATAGCAGAAAACAGAGTGAAACCAAACAATCGAAACTGTTAGTGCAAACGAATGCTTCAACCTAGAAGTACGAAACTTGGGCAGCCAAGTGAGATTGTTGTAGTGATGATTACCTGAAAGTATTGTGAAGATTAGATGAAAAAATATATGCTGAGAATTCAGGAGACTCATGGTTTTTTGGAAGCTTGGAAGACCTTTTCATTGAAAGTTTGTTTCCGACAGGCTCTGCTTAGGGCTTAATCAAGCGGAAACAAACCATAGAGATAGAACATGGAACTACTTCATGGTGTCAAGTTTCAAGAAAGCTA
>NW_027515218.1:0-88882 GCF_048772815.1 Callospermophilus lateralis
TTCCAAACACAGCTATCTATGTAGGAGAAAACAGAGTGAAACCTAAAAATTCAAACTGTTACTGGAAACGAATGCTTCAACCTAGAAGAATGAAAATTGGGCAGCCAAGTGGGATTAGTGAACTGATCATTACCACCAAGTATCATCAAGGTTTGGTGAAAAAATGTTTGCTGAGATTTCAGCAAACTAGTAGTTTTTTGGAAGCTTGGCAACCCATTACAAACGAAAGTGTTTTTCGCCAGTCTCTGCATGGGGTACTTCAAGAGGAAACAAACCATACAGATAGAAATTAGAACTACTTCATTTGGTCAAGTTTCAAGGAGCTAGCACAAACCCTGTTTGATTTAGAATTCCAAACAGAGCTATCTATATATTAGAAAACAGAGTGAAACCTAAAAATTCAAACTGTTACTGGAAACGAATGCTTCAACCTAGAAGAATGAAAATTGGGCAGCCAAGTGGGATTAGTGAACTGATCATTACCACCAAGTATCATCCAGATTTGGTGAAAAAATGTTTGCTGAGATTTCAGCAAACTAGTAGTTTTATGGAAGCTTGGCAACCCCTTTCAAACGAAAGTGTTTTTCGCCAGTCTCTGCATGGGGTACTTCAAGAGGAAACAAACCATAGAGATAGAACTTAGAACTACATCATTTGGTCACGTTTCAAGGAGCTAGCACAAACCGTGTTTGATTTAGAATTCCAAACACAGCTATCTATGTAGGAGAAAACAGAGTGAAACCTAAAAATTCAAACTGTTACTGGAAACGAATGCTTCAACCTAGAAGAATAAAAATTGGGCAGGAAAGTGGGATTAGTGAACTGATCATTACCACCAAGTATCATCAAGATGTGGTGAAAAAATGTTTGCTGAGATTTCAGCAAACTAGTAGTTTTTTGGAAGCTTGGCAACCCATTTCAAACGAAAGTGTTTTTCACCAGTCTCTGCATGGGGTACTTCAAGAGGAAACAAACCATACAGATAGAACTTAGAACTACTTCATTTGGTCAAGTTTCATGGAGCTAGCACAAACCGTGTTTGATTTAGAGTTTCAAACACATCTAAATATATAGCAGAAAACAGAGTGAAACCTAAAGTTCAAACTGTTACTGGAAACGAACGCTTCAACCTAGAAGAATAAAAATTGGGCAGCCAAGTGGGATTAGTTAACTGATCATTACCACCAAGTATCATCGAGATTTGGTGAAAAAATGTTTGCTGAGATTTCAGCAAACTAGTAGTTTTTTGGAAGCTTGGTAACCCCTTTCAAACGAAAGGGTTTTTCGCCAGTCTTTGCATGGGGTACTTCAAGAGGAAACAAAACCATAGAGATAGAACTTAGAACTACTTCATTTGGTCAAGTTTCAAGGAGCTAGCACAAAACCGTGTTTTATTTAGAATTCCAAACACAGCTATCTATGTAGGAGAAAACAGAGTGAAACCTAAAAATTCAAACAGTTAGGGAAACGAATGCTTCAACCTAGAAGAATGAAAATCGGGCAGCCAAGTGGGATTAGTGAACTGATCATTACCACCAACTATCATCAAGATTTGGTGAAAAAATGTTTGCTGAGATTTCAGCAAACTAGTAGTTTTTTGGAAGCTTGGCAACCCATTTCAAACGAAAGTGTTTTTCACCAGTCTCTGCATGGGGTACTTCAAGAGGAAACAAACCATAGAGATAGAACTTAGATCTACTTCATTTGGTCAAGTTTCATGGAGCTAGCACAAACCGTGTTTGATTTAGAGTTTCAAACACATCTAACTATATAGCAGAAAACAGAGTGAAACTTAAAAATTCAAACTGTTACTTGAAACGAACGCTTCAACCTAGAAGAATAAAAATTGGGCAGCCAAGTGGGATTAGTGTACTGATCATTACCACCAAGTATCATCAAGATTTGCTGAAAAAATGTTTGCTGAGATTTCAGCTAACTAGTAGTTTTTTTGGAAGCTTGGCAACCCCTTTCAAATGAAAGTGTTTTTCGCCAGACTCTGCATGGGGTACTTCAAGAGGAAACAAACCATAGAGATATAACTTAGAACTACTTCATTTGGTCAAGTTTCAAGGAGCTAGCACAAACCGTGTTTGATTTAGAATTCCAAACAAAACTATCTATGTAGGAGAAAACAGAGTGAAACCTAAAAATTCAAACTGTTACTGGAAATGAATGCTTCAACCTAGAAGAATGAAAATTGGGGAGCCAAGTGGGATTAGTGAACTGATCATTACCACCAAGAATCATCAAGATTTGGTGAAAAAATGTTTGCTGAGATTTCAGCAAACTAGTAGTTTTTTGGAAGCTTGGCAACCCCTTTCAAACGAAAGGGTTTTTCGCCAGTCTCTGCATGGGGTACTTCAAGAGGAAACAAACCATAGAGATAGAACTTAGAACTACTTCATTTGGTCAAGTTTCTAGGATCTAGCACAAACCGTGTTTCATTTAGAGTTTCAAACACATATAACTATATAGGAGAAAACAGAGTGAAACCTAAAAATTCAAACTGTTACTGGAAACGAACGCTTCAACTTAGAACAATAAAAATTGGGCATCCAAGTGGAATTAGTGAACTGATCATTACCACCAAGTATCATCAAGATTTGGTGAAAAAATGTTTGCTGAGATTTCAGCAAACTAGTACTTTTTTGGAAGCTTGGCAACCCCTTTAAAACGAAAGTGTTTTTCGCCAGTCTCTGCATGGGGTACTTCAAGAGGAAACAAACCATAGAGAGAGAACTTAGAACTACTTCATTTGGTCAAGTTTCATGGAGCTAGCACAAACCGTGTTTGATTTAGAATTCCAAACACAGCTATCTATGTAGGAGAAAACAGAGTGAAACCTAAAAATTCAAACTGTTACTGGAAACGAATGCTTCAACCTAGAAGAATGAAAATTGGGCAGCCAAGTGGGATTAGTGAACTGATCATTACCACCAAGTATCATCCAGATTTGGTGAAAAAATGTTTGCTGAGATTTCAGCAAACTAGTAGTTTTTTGGAAGCTTGGCAACCCCTTTCAAACGAAAGTGTTTTTCGCCAGTCTCTGCATGGGGTACTTCAAGAGGAAACAAACCATACAGAAAGAACTTAGAACTAATTCATTTGGTCAAGTTTCATGGAGCTAGCACAAACCGTGTTTGATTTAGAGTTTCAAACACATCTAACAATATAGCAGAAAACAGAGTGAAACCTAAAAATTCAAACTCTTACTGGAAACGAATGCTTCAACCTAGAAGAATAAAAATTGGGTAGCCAAGTGGGATTAGTGAACTGATCATTACCACCAAGTATCATCAAGATTTGGTGAAAAAATGTTTGCTGAGATTTCAGCAAACTAGTAGTTTTTTCGAAGCTTGGCAACCCCTTTCAAACGAAAGTGTCTTTGCCAGTCTCTGCATGGGGTACTTCAAGAGGAAACAAACCATAGAGATAGAACTTAGAACTACTTCATTTTGTCAAGTTTCACGGAGCTAGCACAAACCGTGTTTGATTTAGAGTTTCAAACACATCTATCTATATAGCAGAAAACAGAGTGAAACCTAAAAATTCAAACTGTTACTGGAAACGAATGCTTCAACCTAGAAGAATGAAAATTGGGCAGCCAAGTGGGATTAGTGAACTGATCATTACCACCAAGTATCATCCAGATTTGGTGAAAAAATGTTTGCTGAGATTTCAGCAAACTAGTAGTTTTATGGAAGCTTGGCAACCCCTTTCAAACGAAAGTGTTTTTCGCCAGTCTCTGCATGGGGTACTTCAAGAGGAAACAAACCATAGAGATAGAACTTAGAACTACATCATTTGGTCACGTTTCAAGGAGCTAGCACAAACCGTGTTTGATTTAGAATTCCAAACACAGCTATCTATGTAGGAGAAAACAGAGTGAAACCTAAAAATTCAAACTGTTACTGGAAACGAATGCTACAACCTAGAAGAATGTAAATTGGGCAGCCAAGTGGGATTAGTGAACTGATCATTACCACCAAGTATCATCCAGATTTGGTGAAAATATGTTTGCTGAGTTTTCAGCAAACTAGTAGTTTTTTGGAAGCTTGGCAACCCCTTTCACACGAAAGTGTTTTTCGCCATTCTCTGCATGGGGTACTTCAAGAGGAAACAAACCATACAGATAGAATTTAGAACTACTTCATTTGGTCAAGTTTCAAGGAGCTAGCACAAACCTTGTTTCATTTGGAGTTTCAAACACATCTAACTATATAGCAGAAAACAGAGTGAAACCTAAAAATTCAAATTGTTACTGGAAACGAACGCTTCAACCTAGAAGAATAAAAATTGGGCATCCAAGTGGGATTAGTGAACTGATCATTACCACCAAGTATCATCAAGATTTGGTGAAAAAATGTTTGCTGAGATTTCAGTAAACTAGTAGTTTTTTGGAAGCTTGGCAACCCCTTTCAAACGAAAGTGTTTTTCGCCAGTCTCTGCATGGGGTACTTCAAGAGGAAACAAACCATAGAGATAGAACTTAGAACTACTTCATTTGGTCAAGTTTCAAGGAGCTAGCACAAACCGTGTTTGATTTAGAATTCCAAACACAGCTATCTATTTAGGAGAAAAGAGAGTGAAACCTAAAAATTCAAACTCTTACTGGAAACGAATGCTTCAACGTAGAAGAATGAAAATTGGGCAGCCAAGTGGGATTAGTGAACTAATCATTACCACCAAGTGTTATCCAGATTTGGTGAAAAAATGTTTGCTGAGATTTCAGCAAACTAGTAGTTTTTTGGAAGCTTGGCAACCCCTTTCAAACGAAAGTGTTTTTTGCCAGTCTCTGCATGGGGTACTTCAAGAGGAAACAAACCATAGAGATAGAACTTAGAACTACTTCATTTGGTCAAGTTTCAAGGAGCTAGCACAAACCGTGTTTGATTTAGAATTCCAAACACAGCTTTCTATGTAGGAGAAAACAGAGTGAAACCTAAAAATTCAAACTGTTACTGGAAACGAACGCTTCAACCTAGAAGAATAAAAATTGGGCAGCCAAGTGGGATTAGTGAACTGATCATTACCACCAAGTATCCTCAAGATTTGGTGAAAAAATGTTTGCTGAGATTTCAGCAAACTAGTAGTTTTTTGGAAGCTTGGCAACCCCTTTCAAACGAAAGTGTTTTTCGCCAGTCTCTGCATGGGGTACTTCAAGAGGAAACAAACCATAGAGATAGAAATTAGAACTACTTCATTTGGTCAAGTTTCAAGGAGCTAGCACAAACCGTGTTTGATTTAGAATTCCAAACACAGCTATCTATGTAGGAGAAAACAGAGTGAAACCTAAAAATTCAAACTGTTACTGGAAACGAATGCTACAACCTAGAAGAATAAAAATTGGGCAGCCAAGTGGGATTAGTGTACTGATCATTACCACCAAGTATCATCCAGATTTGGTGAAAAAATGTTTGCTGAGATTTCAGCAAACTAGTAGTTTTTTGCAAGCTTGGCATCCCCTTTCAAACGAAAGTGTTTTTCGCCAGTCTCTGCATGGGGTACTTCAAGAGGAAACAAACCATAGAGATAGAACTTAGAACTACTTCATTTGGTCAAGTTTCAAGGAGCTAGCACAAACCGTGTTTTATTTAGAATTCCAAACACAGCTATCTATGTAGGAGAAAACAGAGTGAAACCTAAAAATTAAAACTGTTAGGGAAACGAATGCTTCAACCTAGAAGAATGAAAATTGGGCAGCCAACTGAGATTAGTGAACTGATCATTACCACCAAGTATCATCCAGATTTGGTGAAAAAATGTTTGCTGAGATTTCAGCAAACTAGTAGTTTTTTGGAAGCTTGGCAACCCCTTTCAAACGAAAGTGCTTTTTGCCAGTCTCTGCATTGGTTACTTCAAGAGGAAACAAACCATAGAGATAGAACTTAGAACTACTTCATTTGGTCAAGTTTCAAGGAGCTAGCACAAACCGTGTTTGATTTAGAATTCCAAACACAGCTATCTATGTAGGAGAAAACAGAGTGAAACCTAAAAATTCAAACTGTTACTGGAAACGAATGCTTCTACCTAGAAGAATAAAAATTGGGCAGCCAAGTGGGATTAGTGTACTGATCATTACCACCAAGTATCATCAAGATTTGCTGAAAAAATATTTGCTGAGATTTCAGCAAACTAGTAGTTTTTTGGAAGCTTGGCAACCCCTTTCAAACGAAAGTGTTTTTCGACAGTCTCTGCATGGGGTACTTCAAGAGGAAACAAACCATAGAGATAGAAATTAGAACTACTTCATTTGGTCAAGTTTCAAGGAGCTAGCACAAACCGTGTTTGATTTAGAATTCCAAACACAGCTATCTATGTAGGAGAAAACAGAGTGAAACCTAAAAATTCAAACTGTTACTGGAAACGAATGCTACAACCTAGAAGAATAAAAATTGGGCAGCCAAGTGGGATTAGTGTACTGATCATTACCACCAAGTATCATCCAGATTTGGTGAAAAAATGTTTGCTGAGATTTCAGCAAACTAGTAGTTTTTTGCAAGCTTGGCATCCCCTTTCAAACGAAAGTGTTTTTCGCCAGTCTCTGCATGGGGTACTTCAAGAGGAAACAAACCATAGAGATAGAACTTAGAACTACTTCATTTGGTCAAGTTTCAAGGAGCTAGCACAAACCGTGTTTTATTTAGAATTCCAAACACAGCTATCTATGTAGGAGAAAACAGAGTGAAACCTAAAAATTAAAACTGTTAGGGAAACGAATGCTTCAACCTAGAAGAATGAAAATTGGGCAGCCAAGTGAGATTAGTGAACTGATCATTACCACCAAGTATCATCCAGATTTGGTGAAAAAATGTTTGCTGAGATTTCAGCAAACTAGTAGTTTTTTGGAAGCTTGGCAACCCCTTTCAAACGAAAGTGCTTTTCGCCAGTCTCTGCATGGGTTACTTCAAGAGGAAACAAACCATAGAGATAGAACTTAGAACTACTTCATTTGGTCAAGTTTCAAGGAGCTAGCACAAACCGTGTTTGATTTAGAATTCCAAACACAGCTATCTATGTAGGAGAAAACAGAGTGAAACCTAAAAATTCAAACTGTTACTGGAAACGAATGCTTCTACCTAGAAGAATAAAAATTGGGCAGCCAAGTGGGATTAGTGTACTGATCATTACCACCAAGTATCATCAAGATTTGCTGAAAAAATATTTGCTGAGATTTCAGCAAACTAGTAGTTTTTTGGAAGCTTGGCAACCCCTTTCAAACGAAAGTGTTTTTCGCCAGTCTCTGCATGGGGTACTTCAAGAGGAAACAAACCATAGAGATAGAACTTAGAACTACTTCATTTGGTCAAGTTTCAAGGAGCTAGCACAAACCGTGTTTGATTTAGAATTCCAAACACAACTATCTATGTAGGAGAAAACAGAGTGAAACCTAAAAATTCAAACTGTTACTGGAAATGAATGCTTCAACCTAGAAGAATGAAAATTGGGGAGCCAAGTGGGATTAGTGAACTGATCATTACCAAGAAGAATCATCAAGATTTGGTGAAAAAATGTTTGCTGAGATTTCAGCAAACTAGTAGTTTTTTGGAAGCTTGGCAACACCTTTCAAACGAAAGTGTTTTTCGCCAGTCTCTGCATGGGGTACTTCAAGAGGAAACAAACCATAGAGATAGAACTTAGAACTACTTCATTTGGTCAAGTTTCATGGAGCTAGCACAAACCGTGTTTGATTTAGAATTCCAAACACAGCTATCTATGTAGGAGAAAACAGAGTGAAACCTAAAAATTCAAACTGTTACTGGAAACGAATGCTACAACCTAGAAGAATGAAAATTGGGCAGCCAAGTGGGATTAGTGAACTGATCATTACCACCAAGTATCATCCAGATTTGGTGAAAAAATGTTTGCTGAGATTTCAGCAAACTAGTAGTTTTTTGGAAGCTTGGCAACCCCTTTCAAACGAAAGTGTTTTTCGCCAGTCTCTGCCTGGGGTACTTCAAGAGGAAACAAACCATACAGACAGAACTTAGAACTACTTCATTTGGTCAAGTTTCATGGAGCTAGCACAAACCGTGTTTGATTTAGAGTTTCAAACACATCTAACAATATAGCAGAAAACAGAGTGAAACCTAAAAATTCAAACTCTTACTGGAAACGAATGCTTCAACCTAGAAGAATAAAAATTGGGCAGCCAAGTGGGATTAGTGAACTCATCATTACCACCAAATATCATCAAGATTTGGTGAAAAAATGTTTGCTGAGATTTCAGCAAACTAGTAGTTTTTTGGAAGCTTGGCAACCCCTTTCAAATGAAAGTGTTTTTCGCCACTCTCTGCATGGGGTACTTCAAGAGGAAACAAACTATAGAGATAGAACTTAGAACTACTTCATTTGTTCAAGTTTCATGGAGCTAGCACAAACCGTGTTTGATTTAGAATTCCAAACACAGCTATCTATGTAGGAGAAAACAGAGTGAAACCTAAAAATTCAAACTGTTACTGGAAACGAATGCTACAACCTAGAAGAATGAAAATTGGGCAGCCAAGTGGGATTAGTGAACTGATCATTACCACCAAGTATCATCCAGATTTGGTGAAAAAATGTTTGCTGAGTTTTCAGCAAACTAGTAGTTTTTTGGAAGCTTGGCAACCCCTTTCAAACGAAAGTGTTTTATGCCAGTCTCTGCATGGGGTACTTCAAGAGGAAAAAACCATACAGATAGAACTTAGAACTACTTCATTTGGTCAAGTTTCTAGGAGCTAGCACAAACCGTGTTTCATTTAGAGTTTCAAACACATCTAACTATATAGGAGAAAACAGAGTGAAACCTAAAAATTCAAACTGTTACTGGAAACGAACGCTTCAACCTAGAACAATAAAAATTGGGCATCCAAGTGGAATTAGTGAACTGATCATTACCACCAAGTATCATCAAGATTTGGTGAAAAAATGTTTGCTGAGATTTCAGCAAACTAGTACTTTTTTGGAAGCTTGGCAACCCCTTTAAAACGAAAGTGTTTTTCGCCAGTCTCTGCATGGGGTACTTCAAGAGGAAACAAACCATAGAGAGAGAACTTAGAACTACTTCATTTGGTCAAGTTTCATGGAGCTAGCACAAACCGTGTTTGATTTAGAATTCCAAACACAGCTATCTATGTAGGAGAAAACAGAGTGAAACCTAAAAATTCAAACTGTTACTGGAAACGAATGCTTCAACCTAGAAGAATGAAAATTGGGCAGCCAAGTGGGATTAGTGAACTGATCATTACCACCAGTATCATCCAGATTTGGTGAAAAAATGTTTGCTGAGATTTCAGCAAACTAGTAGTTTTTTGGAAGCTTGGCAACCCCTTTCAAACGAAAGTGTTTTTCGCCAGTCTCTGCATGGGGTACTTCAAGAGGAAACAAACCATACAGACAGAACTTAGAACTAATTCATTTGGTCATGTTTCATGGAGCTAGCACTAACCGTGTTTGATTTAGAGTTTCAAAACACATCTAACAATAAAGCAGAAAACAGAGTGAAACCTAAAAATTCAAACTCTTACTGGAAACGAATGCTTCAACCTAGAAGAATAAAAATTGGGCAGCGAAGTGGGATTAGTGAACTGATCATTACCACCAAATATCATCAAGATTTGGTGAAAAAATGTTTGCTGAGATTTCAGCAAACTAGTAGTTTTTTGGAAGCTTGGCAACCCCTTTCAAACGAACGTGTTTTTCGCCAGTCTCTGCATGGGCTACTTCAAGAGGAAACAAACTATAGAGATAGAACTTAGAACTACTTCATTTGTTCAAGTTTCATGGAGCTAGCACAAACCGTGTTTGATTTAGAATTCCAAACACAGCTATCTATGTAGGAGAAAACAGAGTGAAACCTAAAAATTCAAAGTTACTGGAAACGAATGCTACAACCTAGAAGAATGAAAATTGGGCAGCCAAGTGGGATTAGTGAACTGATCATTACCACCAAGTATCATCCAGATTTGGTGAAAATATGTTTGCTGAGTTTTCAGCAAACTAGTAGTTTTTTGGAAGCTTGGCAACCCCTTTCACACGAAAGTGTTTTTCGCCATTCTCTGCATGGGGTACTTCAAGAGGAAACAAACCATACAGATAGAATTTAGAACTACTTCATTTGGTAAATTTCATGGAGCTAGCTCAAACCGTGTTTCATTTAGAGTTTCAAACACATCTAACAATATAGCAGAAAACAGAGTGAAACCTAAAAATTCAAACTGTTACTGGAAACGAACGCTTCAACTTAGAAGAATAAAAATTGGGCAGCCAAGTGGGATTAGTGAACTGATCATTACCAGCAAGTATCATCAAGATTTGGTGAAAAAATGTTTGCTGAGATTTCAGCAAACTAGTAGTTTTTTGGAAGCTTGGCAACCCCTTTCAAACGAAAGTGTTTTTCGCCAGTCTCTGCATGGGGTACTTCAAGAGCAAACAAACCGTAGAGATCGAACTTAGAACTACTTCATTTGGTCAAGTTTCAAGGAGCTAGCACAAACCTTGTTTCATTTGGAGTTTCAAACACATCTAACTATATAGCAGAAAACAGAGTGAAACCTAAAAATTCAAATTGTTACTGGAAACGAACGCTTCAACATAGAAGAATAAATATTGGGCATCCAAGTGGGATTAGTGAACTGATCATTACCACCAAGTATCATCAAGATTTGGTGAAAAAATGTTTGCTGAGATTTCAGTAAACTAGTAGTTTTTTGGAAGCTTGGCAACCCCTTTCAAACGAAAGTGTTTTTCGCCAGTCTCTGCATGGGGTACTTCAAGAGGAAACAAACCATAGAGATAGAACTTAGAACTACTTCATTTGGTCAAGTTTCAAGGAGCTAGCACAAACCGTGTTTGATTTAGAATTCCAAACACAGCTATCTATTTAGGAGAAAAGAGAGTGAAACCTAAAAATTCAAACTCTTACTGGAAACGAATGCTTCAACGTAGAAGAATGAAAATTGGGCAGCCAAGTGGGATTAGTGAACTAATCATTACCACCAAGTATCATCCAGATTTGGTGAAAAAATGTTTGCTGAGATTTCAGCAAACTAGTAGTTTTTTGGAAGCTTGGCAACCCCTTTCAAACGAAAGTGTTTTTTGCCAGTCTCTGCATGGGGTACTTCAAGAGGAAACAAACCATAGAGATAGAACTTAGAACTACTTCATTTGGTCAAGTTTCAAGGAGCTAGCACAAACCGTGTTTGATTTAGAATTCCAAACACAGCTTTCTATGTAGGAGAAAACAGAGTGAAACCTAAAAATTCAAACTGTTACTGGAAACGAACGCTTCAACCTAGAAGAATAAAAATTTGCAGCCAAGTGGGATTAGTGAACTGATCATTACCACCAAGTATCCTCAAGATTTGGTGAAAAAATGTTTGCTGAGATTTCAGCAAACTAGTAGTTTTTTGGAAGCTTGGCAACCCCTTTTCAAACGAAAGTGTTTTTCGCCAGTCTCTGCATGGGGTACTTCAAGAGGAAACAAACCATAGAGATAGAACTTAGAACTACTTCATTTGGTCAAGTTTCAAGGAGCTAGCACAAACCGTGTTTGATTTAGAATTCCAAACACAGCTATCTATGTAGGAGAAAACAGAGTGAAACCTAAAAATTCAAACTGTTACTGGAAACGAATGCTACAACCTAGAAGAATAAAAATTGGGCAGCCAAGTGGGATTAGTGTACTGATCATTACCACCAAGTATCATCCAGATTTGGTGAAAAAATGTTTGCTGAGATTTCAGCAAACTAGTAGTTTTTTGCAAGCTTGGCATCCCCTTTCAAACGAAAGTGTTTTTTGCCAGTCTCTGCATGGGGTACTTCAAGAGGAAACAAACCATAGAGATAGAACTTAGAACTACTTCATTTGGTCAAGTTTCAAGGAGCTAGCACAAACCGTGTTTGATTTAGAATTCCAAACACAGCAATCTATGTAGGAGAAAACAGAGTGAAACCTAAAAATTAAAACTGTTAGGGAAACGAATGCTTCAACCTAGAAGAATGAAAATTGGGCAGCCATGTGAGATTAGTGAACTGATCATTACCACCAAGTATCATCCAGATTTGGTGAAAAAATGTTTGCTGAGATTTCAGCAAACTAGTAGTTTTTTGGAAGCTTGGCAACCCCTTTCAAACGAAAGTGCTTTTTGCCAGTCTCTGCATGGGTTACTTCAAGAGGAAACAAACCATAGAGATAGAACTTAGAACTACTTCATTTGGTCAAGTTTCAAGGAGCTAGCACAAACCGTGTTTGATTTAGAATTCCAAACACAGCTATCTATGTAGGAGAAAACAGAGTGAAACCTAAAAATTCAAACTGTTACTGGAAACGAATGCTTCTACCTAGAAGAATAAAAATTGGGCAGCCAAGTGGGATTAGTGTACTGATCATTACCACCAAGTATCATCAAGATTTGCTGAAAAAATATTTGCTGAGATTTCAGCAAACTAGTAGTTTTTTGGAAGCTTGGCAACCCCTTTCAAACGAAAGTGTTTTTCGACAGTCTCTGCATGGGGTACTTCAAGAGGAAACAAACCATAGAGATAGAAATTAGAACTACTTCATTTGGTCAAGTTTCAAGGAGCTAGCACAAACCGTGTTTGATTTAGAATTCCAAACACAGCTATCTATGTAGGAGAAAACAGAGTGAAACCTAAAAATTCAAACTGTTACTGGAAACGAATGCTACAACCTAGAAGAATAAAAATTGGGCAGCCAAGTGGGATTAGTGTACTGATCATTACCACCAAGTATCATCCAGATTTGGTGAAAAAATGTTTGCTGAGATTTCAGCAAACTAGTAGTTTTTTGCAAGCTTGGCATCCCCTTTCAAACGAAAGTGTTTTTCGCCAGTCTCTGCATGGGGTACTTCAAGAGGAAACAAACCATAGAGATAGAACTTAGAACTACTTCATTTGGTCAAGTTTCAAGGAGCTAGCACAAACCGTGTTTTATTTAGAATTCTAAACACAGCTATCTATGTAGGAGAAAACAGAGTGAAACCTAAAAATTAAAACTGTTAGGGAAACGAATGCTTCAACCTAGAAGAATGAAAATTGGGCAGCCAAGTGAGATTAGTGAACTGATCATTACCACCAAGTATCATCCAGATTTGGTGAAAAAATGTTTGCTGAGATTTCAGCAAACTAGTAGTTTTTTGGAAGCTTGGCAACCCCTTTCAAACGAAAGTGCTTTTCGCCAGTCTCTGCATGGGTTACTTCAAGAGGAAACAAACCATAGAGATAGAACTTAGAACTACTTCATTTGGTCAAGTTTCAAGGAGCTAGCACAAACCGTGTTTGATTTAGAATTCCAAACACAGCTATCTATGTAGGAGAAAACAGAGTGAAACCTAAAATTCAAACTGTTACTGGAAACGAATGCTTCTACCTAGAAGAGTAAAAATTGGGCAGCCAAGTGGGATTAGTGTACTGATCATTACCACCAAGTATCATCAAGATTTGCTGAAAAAATATTTGCTGAGATTTCAGCAAACTAGTAGTTTTTTGGAAGCTTGGCAACCCCTTTCAAACGAAAGTGTTTTTCGCCAGTCTCTGCATGGGGTACTTCAAGAGGAAACAAACCATAGAGATAGAACTTAGAACTACTTCATTTGGTCAAGTTTCAAGGAGCTAGCACAAACCGTGTTTGATTTAGAATTCCAAACACAACTATCTATGTAGGAGAAAACAGAGTGAAACCTAAAAATTCAAACTGTTACTGGAAATGAATGCTTCAACCTAGAAGAATGAAAATTGGGGAGCCAAGTGGGATTAGTGAACTGATCATTACCAAGAAGAATCATCAAGATTTGGTGAAAAAATGTTTGCTGAGATTTCAGCAAACTAGTAGTTTTTTGGAAGCTTGGCAACACCTTTCAAACGAAAGTGTTTTTCGCCAGTCTCTGCATGGGGTACTTCAAGAGGAAACAAACCATAGAGATAGAACTTAGAACTACTTCATTTGGTCAAGTTTCATGGAGCTAGCACAAACCGTGTTTGATTTAGAATTCCAAACACAGCTATCTATGTAGGAGAAAACAGAGTGAAACCTAAAAATTCAAACTGTTACTGGAAACGAATGCTACAACCTAGAAGAATGAAAATTGGGCAGCCAAGTGGGATTAGTGAACTGATCATTACCACCAAGTATCATCCAGATTTGGTGAAAAAATGTTTGCTGAGATTTCAGCAAACTAGTAGTTTTTTGGAAGCTTGGCAACCCCTTTCAAACGAAAGTGTTTTTCGCCAGTCTCTGCCTGGGGTACTTCAAGAGGAAACAAACCATACAGACAGAACTTAGAACTACTTCATTTGGTCAAGTTTCATGGAGCTAGCACAAACCGTGTTTGATTTAGAGTTTCAAACACATCTAACAATATAGCAGAAAACAGAGTGAAACCTAAAAATTCAAACTGTTACTGGAAACGAACGCTTCAACTTAGAAGAATAAAAATTGGGCAGCCAAGTGGGATTAGTGAACTGATCATTACCAGCAAGTATCATCAAGATTTGGTGAAAAAATGTTTGCTGAGATTTCAGCAAACTAGTAGTTTTTTGGAAGCTTGGCAACCCCTTTCAAACGAAAGTGTTTTTCGCCAGTCTCTGCATGGGGTACTTCAAGAGCAAACAAACCGTAGAGATCGAACTTAGAACTACTTCATTTGGTCAAGTTTCAAGGAGCTAGCACAAACCTTGTTTCATTTGGAGTTTCAAACACATCTAACTATATAGCAGAAAACAGAGTGAAACCTAAAAATTCAAATTGTTACTGGAAACGAACGCTTCAACCTAGAAGAATAAAAATTGGGCATCCAAGTGGGATTAGTGAACTGATCATTACCACCAAGTATCATCAAGATTTGGTGAAAAAATGTTTGCTGAGATTTCAGTAAACTAGTAGTTTTTTGGAAGCTTGGCAACCCCTTTCAAACGAAAGTGTTTTTCGCCAGTCTCTGCATGGGGTACTTCAAGAGGAAACAAACCATAGAGATAGAACTTAGAACTACTTCATTTGGTCAAGTTTCAAGGAGCTAGCACAAACCGTGTTTGATTTAGAATTCCAAACACAGCTATCTATTTAGGAGAAAAGAGAGTGAAACCTAAAAATTCAAACTCTTACGGGAAACGAATGCTTCAACGTAGAAGAATGAAAATTGGGCAGCCAAGTGGGATTAGTGAACTAATCATTACCACCAAGTATCATCCAGATTTGGAGAAAAAATGTTTGCTGAGATTTCAGCAAACTAGTAGTTTTTTGGAAGCTTGGCAACCCCTTTCAAACGAAAGTGTTTTTTGCCAGTCTCTGCATGGGGTACTTCAAGAGGAAACAAACCATAGAGATAGAACTTAGAACTACTTCATTTGGTCAAGTTTCAAGGAGCTAGCACAAACCGTGTTTGATTTAGAATTCCAAACACAGCTTTCTATGTAGGAGAAAACAGAGTGAAACCTAAAAATTCAAACTGTTACTGGAAACGAACGCTTCAACCTAGAAGAATAAAAATTGGGCAGCCAAGTGGGATTAGTGAACTGATCATTACCACCAAGTATCCTCAAGTTTTGGTGAAAAAATGTTTGCTGAGATTTCAGCAAACTAGTAGTTTTTTGGAAGCTTGGCAACCCCTTTCAAACGAAAGTGTTTTTCGCCAGTCTCTGCATGGGGTACTTCAAGAGGAAACAAACCATAGAGATAGAACTTAGAACTACTTCATTTGGTCAAGTTTCAAGGAGCTAGCACAAACCGTGTTTGATTTAGAATTAAAAACACAGCTATCTATGTAGGAGAAAACAGAGTGAAACCTAAAAATTCAAACTGTTACTGGAAACGAATGCTACAACCTAGAAGAATAAAAATTGGGCAGCCAAGTGGGATTAGTGTACTGATCATTACCACCAAGTATCATCCAGATTTGGTGAAAAAATGTTTGCTGAGATTTCAGCAAACTAGTAGTTTTTTGCAAGCTTGGCATCCCCTTTCAAACGAAAGTGTTTTTCGCCAGTCTCTGCATGGGGTACTTCAAGAGGAAACAAACCATAGAGATAGAACTTAGAACTACTTCATTTGGTCAAGTTTCAAAAAGCTAGCACAAACCGTGTTTTATTTAGAATTCCAAACACAGCTATCTATGTAGGAGAAAACAGAGTGAAACCTAAAAATTAAAACTGTTAGGGAAACGAATGCTTCAACCTAGAAGAATGAAAATTGGGCAGCCAAGTGAGATTAGTGAACTGATCATTACCACCAAGTATCATCCAGATTTGGTGAAAAAATGTTTGCTGAGATTTCAGCAAACTAGTAGTTTTTTGGAAGCTTGGCAACCCCTTTCAAACGAAAGTGCTTTTTGCCAGTCTCTGCATGGGTTACTTCAAGAGGAAACAAACCATAGAGATAGAACTTAGAACTACTTCATTTGGTCAAGTTTCAAGGAGCTAGCATAAACCGTGTTTGATTTAGAATTCCAAACACAGCTATCTATGTAGGAGAAAACAGAGTGAAACCTAAAAATTCAAACTGTTACTGGAAACGAATGCTTCTACCTAGAAGAATAAAAATTGGGCAGCCAAGTGGGATTAGTGTACTGATCATTACCACCAAGTATCATCAAGATTTGCTGAAAAAATATTTGCTGAGATTTCAGCAAACTAGTAGTTTTTTGGAAGCTTGGCAACCCCTTTCAAACGAAAGTGTTTTTCGCCAGTCTCTGCATGGGGTACTTCAAGAGGAAACAAACCATAGAGATAGAAATTAGAACTACTTCATTTGGTCAAGTTTCAAGGAGCTAGCACAAACCGTGTTTGATTTAGAATTCCAAACACAGCTATCTATGTAGGAGAAAACAGAGTGAAACCTAAAAATTCAAACTGTTACTGGAAACGAATGCTACAACCTAGAAGAATAAAAATTGGGCAGCCAAGTGGGATTAGTGTACTGATCATTACCACCAAGTATCATCCAGATTTGGTGAAAAAATGTTTGCTGAGATTTCAGCAAACTAGTAGTTTTTTGCAAGCTTGGCATCCCCTTTCAAACGAAAGTGTTTTTCGCCAGTCTCTGCATGGGGTACTTCAAGAGGAAACAAACCATAGAGATAGAACTTAGAACTACTTCATTTGGTCAAGTTTCAAGGAGCTAGCACAAACCGTGTTTTATTTAGAATTCCAAACACAGCTATCTATGTAGGAGAAAACAGAGTGAAACCTAAAAATTAAAACTGTTAGGGAAACGAATGCTTCAACCTAGAAGAATGAAAATTGGGCAGCCAAGTGAGATTAGTGAACTGATCATTACCACCAAGTATCATCCAGATTTGGTGAAAAAATGTTTGCTGAGATTTCAGCAAACTAGTAGTTTTTTGGAAGCTTGGCAACCCCTTTCAAACGAAAGTGCTTTTCGCCAGTCTCTGCATGGGTTACTTCAAGAGGAAACAAACCATAGAGATAGAACTTAGAACTACTTCATTTGGTCAAGTTTCAAGGAGCTAGCACAAACCGTGTTTGATTTAGAATTCCAAACACAGCTATCTATGTAGGAGAAAACAGAGTGAAACCTAAAAATTCAAACTGTTACTGGAAACGAATGCTTCTACCTAGAAGAATAAAAATTGGGCAGCCAAGTGGGATTAGTGTACTGATCATTACCACCAAGTATCATCAAGATTTGCTGAAAAAATATTTGCTGAGATTTCAGCAAACTAGTAGTTTTTTGGAAGCTTGGCAACCCCTTTCAAACGAAAGTGTTTTTCGCCAGTCTCTGCATGGGGTACTTCAAGAGGAAACAAACCATAGAGATAGAACTTAGAACTACTTCATTTGGTCAAGTTTCAAGGAGCTAGCACAAACCGTGTTTGATTTAGAATTCCAAACACAACTATCTATGTAGGAGAAAACAGAGTGAAACCTAAAAATTCAAACTGTTACTGGAAATGAATGCTTCAACCTAGAAGAATGAAAATTGGGGAGCCAAGTGGGATTAGTGAACTGATCATTACCACCAAGTATCATCCAGATTTGGTGAAAAAATGTTTGCTGAGATTTCAGCAAACTAGTAGTTTTTTGGAAGCTTGGCAACCCCTTTCAAACGAAAGTGTTTTTCGCCAGTCTCTGCCTGGGGTACTTCAAGAGGAAACAAACCATACAGACAGAACTTAGAACTACTTCATTTGGTCAAGTTTCATGGAGCTAGCACAAACCGTGTTTGATTTAGAGTTTCAAACACATCTAACAATATAGCAGAAAACAGAGTGAAACCTAAAAATTCAAACTCTTACTGGAAACGAATGCTTCAACCTAGAAGAATAAAAATTGGGCAGCCAAGTGGGATTAGTGAACTCATCATTACCACCAAATATCATCAAGATTTGGTGAAAAAATGTTTGCTGAGATTTCAGCAAACTAGTAGTTTTTTGGAAGCTTGGAAACCCCTTTCAAATGAAAGTGTTTTTCGCCACTCTCTGCATGGGGTACTTCAAGAGGAAACAAACTATAGAGATAGAACTTAGAACTACTTCATTTGTTCAAGTTTCATGGAGCTAGCACAAACCGTGTTTGATTTAGAATTCCAAACACAGCTATCTATGTAGGAGAAAACAGAGTGAAACCTAAAAATTCAAACTGTTACTGGAAACGAATGCTACAACCTAGAAGAATGAAAATTGGGCAGCCAAGTGGGATTAGTGAACTGATCATTACCACCAAGTATCATCCAGATTTGGTGAGAAAATGTTTGCTGAGTTTTCAGCAAACTAGTAGTTTTTTGGAAGCTTGGCAACCCCTTTCAAACGAAAGTGTTTTATGCCAGTCTCTGCATGGTGTACTTCAAGAGGAAAAAACCATACAGATAGAACTTAGAACTACTTCATTTGGTCAAGTTTCTAGGAGCTAGCACAAACCGTGTTTCATTTAGAGTTTCAAACACATCTAACTATATAGGAGAAAACAGAGTGAAACCTAAAAATTCAAACTGTTACTGGAAACGAACGCTTCAACCTAGAACAATAAAAATTGGGCATCCAAGTGGAATTAGTGAACTGATCATTACCACCAAGTATCATCAAGATTTGGTGAAAAAATGTTTGCTGAGATTTCAGCAAACTAGTACTTTTTTGGAAGCTTGGCAACCCCTTTAAAACGAAAGTGTTTTTCGCCAGTCTCTGCATGGGGTACTTCAAGAGGAAACAAACCATAGAGAGAGAACTTAGAACTACTTCATTTGGTCAAGTTTCATGGAGCTAGCACAAACCGTGTTTGATTTAGAATTCCAAACACAGCTATCTATGTAGGAGAAAACAGAGTGAAACCTAAAAATTCAAACTGTTACTGGAAACGAATGCTTCAACCTAGAAGAATGAAAATTGGGCAGCCAAGTGGGATTAGTGAACTGATCATTACCACCAGTATCATCCAGATTTGGTGAAAAAATGTTTGCTGAGATTTCAGCAAACTAGTAGTTTTTTGGAAGCTTGGCAACCCCTTTCAAACGAAAGTGTGTTTCGCCAGTCTCTGCATGGGGTACTTCAAGAGGAAACAAACCATACAGACAGAACTTAGAACTAATTCATTTGGTCATGTATCATGGAGCTAGCACAAACCGTGTTTGATTTAGAGTTTCAAACACATCTAACAATATAGCAGAAAACAGAGTGAAACCTAAAAATTCAAACTCTTACTGGAAACGAATGCTTCAACCTAGAAGAATAAAAATTGGGCAGCGAAGTGGGATTAGTGAACTGATCATTACCACCAAATATCATCAAGATTTGGTGAAAAAATGTTTGCTGAGATTTCAGCGAACTAGTAGTTTTTTGGAAGCTTGGCAACCCCTTTCAAACGAAAGTGTTTTTCGCCAGTCTCTGCATGGGCTACATCAAGAGGAAACAAACTATAGAGATAGAACTTAGAACTACTTCATTTGTTCAAGTTTCATGGAGCTAGCACAAACCGTGTTTGATTTAGAATTCCAAACACAGCTATCTATGTAGGAGAAAACAGAGTGAAACCTAAAAATTCAAACTGTTACTGGAAACGAATGCTACAACCTAGAAGAATGAAAATTGGGCAGCCAAGTGGGATTAGTGAACTGATCATTACCACCAAGTATCATCCAGATTTGGTGAAAATATGTTTGCTGAGTTTTCAGCAAACTAGTAGTTTTTTGGAAGCTTGGCAACCCCTTTCACACGAAAGTGTTTTTCGCCATTCTCTGCATGGGGTACTTCAAGAGGAAACAAACCATACAGATAGAATTTAGAACTACTTCATTTGGTAAATTTCATGGAGCTAGCACAAACCGTGTTTCATTTAGAGTTTCAAACACATCTAACAATATAGCAGAAAACAGAGTGAAACCTAAAAATTCAAACTGTTACTGGAAACGAACGCTTCAACTTAGAAGAATAAAAATTGGGCAGCCAAGTGGGATTAGTGAACTGATCATTACCAGCAAGTATCATCAAGATTTGGTGAAAAAATGTTTGCTGAGATTTCAGCAAACTAGTAGTTTTTTGGAAGCTTGGCAACCCCTTTCAAACGAAAGTGTTTTTCGCCAGTCTCTGCATGGGGTACTTCAAGAGCAAACAAACCGTAGAGATCGAACTTAGAACTACTTCATTTGGTCAAGTTTCAAGTAGCTAGCACAAACCTTGTTTCATTTGGAGTTTCAAACACATCTAACTATATAGCAGAAAACAGAGTGAAACCTAAAAATTCAAATTGTTACTGGAAACGAACGCTTCAACCTAGAAGAATAAATATTGGGCATCCAAGTGGGATTAGTGAACTGATCATTACCACCAAGTATCATCAAGATTTGGTGAAAAAATGTTTGCTGAGATTTCAGTAAACTAGTAGTTTTTTGGAAGCTTGGCAACCCCTTTCAAACGAAAGTGTTTTTCGCCAGTCTCTGCATGGGGTACTTCAAGAGGAAACAAACCATAGAGATAGAACTTAGAACTACTTCATTTGGTCAAGTTTCAAGGAGCTAGCACAAACCGTGTTTGATTTAGAATTCCAAACACAGCTATCTATTTAGGAGAAAAGAGAGTGAAACCTAAAAATTCAAACTCTTACTGGAAACGAATGCTTCAACCTAGAAGAATGAAAATTGGGCAGCCAAGTGGGATTAGTGAACTAATCATTACCACCAAGTATCATCCAGATTTGGTGAAAAAATGTTTGCTGAGATTTCAGCAAACTAGTAGTTTTTTGGAAGCTTGGCAACCCCTTTCAAACGAAAGTGTTTTTTGCCAGTCTCTGCATGGGGTACTTCAAGAGGAAACAAACCATAGAGATAGAACTTAGAACTACTTCATTTGGTCAAGTTTCAAGGAGCTAGCACAAACCGTGTTTGATTTAGAATTCCAAACACAGCTTTCTATGTAGGAGAAAACAGAGTGAAACCTAAAAATTCAAACTGTTACTGGAAACGAACGCTTCAACCTAGAAGAATAAAAATTGGGCAGCCAAGTGGGATTAGTGAACTGATCATTACCACCAAGTATCCTCAAGATTTGGTGAAAAAATGTTTGCTGAGATTTCAGCAAACTAGTAGTTTTTTGGAAGCTTGGCAACCCCTTTCAAACGAAAGTGTTTTTCGCCAGTCTCTGCATGGGGTACTTCAAGAGGAAACAAACCATAGAGATAGAAATTAGAACTACTTCATTTGGTCAAGTTTCAAGGAGCTAGCACAAACCGTGTTTGATTTAGAATTCCAAACACAGCTATCTATGTAGGAGAAAACAGAGTGAAACCTAAAAATTCAAACTGTTACTGGAAACGAATGCTACAACCTAGAAGAATAAAAATTGGGCAGCCAAGTGGGATTAGTGTACTGATCATTACCACCAAGTATCATCCAGATTTGGTGAAAAAATGTTTGCTGAGATTTCAGCAAACTAGTAGTTTTTTGCAAGCTTGGCATCCCCTTTCAAACGAAAGTGTTTTTCGCCAGTCTCTGCATGGGGTACTTAAAGAGGAAACAAACCATAGAGATAGAACTTAGAACTACTTCATTTGGTCAAGTTTCAAGGAGCTAGCACAAACCGTGTTTTATTTAGAATTCCAAACACAGCTATCTATGTAGGAGAAAACAGAGTGAAACCTAAAAATTCAAACTGTTAGGGAAACGAATGCTTCAACCTAGAAGAATGAAAATTGGGCAGACAAGTGAGATTAGTGAACTGATCATTACCACCAAGTATCATCCAGATTTGGTGAAAAAATGTTTGCTGAGATTTCAGCAAACTAGTTGTTTTTTGGAAGCTTGGCAACCCCTTTCAAACGAAAGTGCTTTTCGCCAGTCTCTGCATGGGTTACTTCAAGAGGAAACAAACCATAGAGATAGAACTTAGAACTACTTCATTTGGTCAAGTTTCAAGGAGCTAGCACAAACCGTGTTTGATTTAGAGTATCAAACACATCTACCTATATAGCAGAAAACAGAGTGAAACCTAACAATTCAAACTGTTACTGGAAACGAATGCTACAACCTAGAAGAATGAAAATTGGGCAGCCAAGTGGGATTAGTGAACTCATCATTACCACCAAGTATCATCCAGATTTGGTGAAAAAATGTTTGCTGAGATTTCAGCAAACTAGTACTTTTTTGGAAGCTTGGCAACCCCTTTCAAACGAAAGTGTTTTTCGCCAGTCTCTGCCTGGGGTACTTCAAGAGGAAACAAACCATACAGACAGAACTTAGAACTACTTCATTTGGTCAAGTTTCATGGAGCTAGCACAAACCGTGTTTGATTTAGAGTTTCAAACACATCTAACAATATAGCAGAAAACAGAGTGAAACCTAAAAATTCAAACTCTTACTGGAAACGAATGCTTCAACCTAGAAGAATAAAAATTGGGCAGCCAAGTGGGATTAGTGAACTCATCATTACCACCAAATATCATCAAGATTTGGTGAAAAAATGTTTGCTGAGATTTCAGCAAACTAGTAGTTTTTTGGAAGCTTGGAAACCCCTTTCAAATGAAAGTGTTTTTCGCCACTCTCTGCATGGGGTACTTCAAGAGGAAACAAACTATAGAGATAGAACTTAGAACTACTTCATTTGTTCAAGTTTCATGGAGCTAGCACAAACCGTGTTTGATTTAGAATTCCAAACACAGCTATCTATGTAGGAGAAAACAGAGTGAAACCTAAAAATTCAAACTGTTACTGGAAACGAATGCTACAACCTAGAAGAATGAAAATTGGGCAGCCAAGTGGGATTAGTGAACTGATCATTACCACCAAGTATCATCCAGATTTGGTGAAAAAATGTTTGCTGAGTTTTCAGCAAACTAGTAGTTTTTTGGAAGCTTGGCAACCCCTTTCAAACGAAAGTGTTTTTCGCCAGTCTCTGCATGGGGTACTTCAAGAGGAAAAAACCATACAGATAGAACTTAGAACTACTTCATTTGGTCAAGTTTCATGGAGCTAGCACAAACCGTGTTTGATTTAGAGTTTCAAACACATCTAACAATATAGCAGAAAACAGAGTGAAACCTAAAAATTCAAACTGTTACTGGAAACGAACGCTTCAACCTAGAAGAATAAAAATTGGGCAGCCAAGTTGGATTAGTGAACTGATCATTACCACCAAGTATCATCAAGATTTGGTGAAAAAATGTTTGCTGAGATTTCAGCAAACTAGTAGTTTTATGGAAGCTTGGCAACCCCTTTCAAACGAAAGTGTGTTTCGCCAGTCCCTGCATGGGGTACTTCAAGAGGAAACAAACCATAGAGATAGAACTTAGAACTACTTCATTTGGTCAAGTTTCAAGGAGCTAGCAAAAACCGTGTTTGATTTAGAATTCCAAACACAGCTATCTATGTAGGAGAAAACAGAGTGAAACCTAAAATTTCAAAATGTTACTGGAAACGAATGCTTCAACCTTGAAGAATAAAAATAGGGCAGCCAAGTGGGATTAGTGAACTGATCATTACCACCAAGTATCATCAAGATTTGGTGAAAAAATGTTTGCTGAGATTTCAGCAAACTAGTAGTTTTTTGGAAGCTTGGCAACCCGTTTCAAACGAAAGTGTTTTTCGCCAGTCTCTGCATGGGGTACTTCATGAGGAAACAAACCATAGAGATCAACATAGAACTACTTCATTTGGTCAAGTTTCAAGGAGCTAGCACAAACCCTGTTTGATTTAGAATTCCAAACACAGCTATCTATGTAGGAGAAAACAGAGTGAAACCTAAAAATTCAAACTGTTACTGGAAACGAATGCTACAACCTAGAAGAATGAAAATTGGGCAGCCAAGTGGGATTAGTGAACTGATCATTACCAGCAAGTATCATCCAGATTTGGTGAAAAAATGTTTGCTGAGATTTCAGCAAACTAGTAGTTTTTTGGAAGCTTGGCAACCCATTTCAAATGAAAGTGTTTTTCGCCAGTCTCTGCATGGGGTACTTCAAGAGGAAACAAACCATAGAGATAGAACTTAGAACTACTGCATTTGGTCAAGTTTCAAGGAGCTAGCACAAACCGTGTTTGATTTAGAATTCCAAACACAGCTATCTATGTAGGAGAAAACAGAGTGAAACCTAAAAATTCAAACTGTTACTGGAAACGAATACTTCAACCTAGAAGAATAAAAATTGGGCAGCCAATTGGGATTAGTGAACTGATCATTACCACCAAGTATCATCCAGATTTGGCGAAAAAATGTTTGCTGAGATTTCAGCAAACTAGTAGTTTTTTGGAAGCTTGGCAACCCCTTTCAAACGAAAGTGTTTTTCGCCAGTCTCTGCATGGGATACTTCGAGAGGAAACAAACCATAGAGATAGAACTTAGAACTACTTCATTTGGTCAAGTTTCAAGGAGCTAGCACAAACCGTGTTTGATTTAGAATTCCAAACACAGTTATCTATGTAGGAGAAAACAGAGTGAAACCTAAAAATTCAAACTCTTACTCGAAACGAATGCTTCAACCTAGAAGAATGAAAATTGGGCAGCCAAGTGCGATAAGTGAACTGATCATTACCACCAAGTATCATCCAGATTTGGTGAAAAAATGTTTGCTGAGATTTCAGCAAACTAGTAGATTTTGGAAGCTTGGCAACCCCTTTCAAATGAAAGTGTTTTTCGCCAGTCTCTGCATGGGGTACTTCAAGAGGAAACTAACCATAGAGATAGAACTTAGAACTACTTCATTTGGTCAGGTTCAAGGAGTAGCACAAACCGTGTTTGATTTAGAATTCCAAACACAGCTATCTATGTAGGAGAAAACAGAGTGAAACCTAAAAATTCAAACTGTTACTGGAAACGAATGCTTCCACCTAGAAGAATGAAAATTGGACAGCCAAGTGGGATTAGTGAACTGATCATTACCACCAAGTATCATCAAGATTTGGTGAAAAAATGTTTGCTGAGATTTCAGCAAACTAGTATTTTTTTTGTAAGCTTGGCAACCCATTTCAAACGAAAGTGTTTTTCAATAGTCTCTGCATAGGGTACTTCAAGAGGAAACAAACCGTACAGATAGAACTTAGAACTACTAATTTGGTCAAGTTTCATGGAGCTAGCACAAACCGTGTTTGATTTAGAGTTTCAAATACATCTAACTATATAGCAGAAAACAGAGTGAAACCTAAAATTCAAACTGTTACTGGAAACGAATGCTTCAACCTAGAAGAATGAAAATTGGGCAGCCAAGTGGGATTAGTGAACTGATCATTACCACCAAGTATCATCAAGATTTGGTTAAAAAATGTTTGCTGAGATTTCAGCAAACTAGTAGTTTTTTTGGAAGCTTGGCAACCCCTTTCAAACGAAATTGTTTTTCGCCAGTCTCTCCATGGGGTCCTTCAAGAGGAAACAAACCATAGAGATAGAACTTAGACCTACTTCATTTGGTCAGGTTCAAGGAGCTAGCACAAACCGTGTTTGATTTAGAATTCCAAACACAGCTATCTATGTAGGAGAAAACAGAGTGAAACCTAAAAATTCAAACTGTTACTGGAAACGAATGCTTCAACCTAGAACAATGAAAATTGGGCAGCCAAGTGGGATTAGTGAACTGATCATTACCACCAAGTATCATCCAGATTTGGTGAAAAAATGTTTGCTGAGATTTCAGCAAACTAGTAGTTTTCTGGAAGCTTGGCATCCCCTTTCAAACGAAAGTGTTTTTCGACAGTCTCTGCATGGGATACTTCGAGAGGAAACAAACCATAGAGATAGACCTTAGAACTACTTCATTTGGTCAAGTTTCAAGGAGCTAGCACAAACCGTGTTTGATTTAGAATTCCAAACACAGCTATCTATGTAGGAGAAAACAGAGTGAAACCTAAAAATTCAAACTCTTATTGGAAACGAATGCTTCAACCTAGAAGAATGAAAATTGGGCAGCCACGTGGGATAAGTGAACAGATCATTACCACCAAGTATCATCCAGATTTGGTGAAAAAATGTTTGCTGAGATTTCAGCAAACTAGTAGTTTTTTGGAAGCTTGGCAACCCCTTTCAAACGAAAGTGTTTTTCGCCAGTCTCTGCATGGGGTACTTCAAGAGGAAACAAACCATAGAGATAGAACTTAGAACTACTTCATTTGGTCAGGTTCAAGGAGTAGCACAAACCGTGTTTGATTTAGAATTCCAAACACAGCTATCTATGTAGGAGAAAACAGAGTGAAACCTAAAAATTCAAACTGTTACTGGAAACGAATGCTTCAACCTAGAAGAATGAAAATTGGGCAGCCAAGTGGGATTAGTGAACTGATCATTACCACCAAGTATCATCAAGATTTGGTGAAAAAATGTTTGCTGAGATTTCAGCAAACTAGTAGTTTTTTGGAAGCTTGGCAACCCCTTTCAAACGAAAGTGTGTTTCGCCAGTCTCTGCATGGGGTACTTCAAGAGGAAACAAACCATAGAGATAGAACTTAGAACTACTTCATTTGTTCAAGTTTCAAGGAGCTAGCAAAAACCGTGTTTGATTTAGAATTCCAAACACAGCTATCTATGTAGGAGAAAACAGAGTGAAACCTAAAATTTCAAAATGTTACTGTAAACGAATGCTTCAACCTTGAAGAATAAAAATTGGGGAGCCAAGTGGGATTAGTGAACTGATCATTACCACCAAGTATCATCAAGATTTGGTGAAAAAATGTTTGCTGAGATTTCAGCAAACTAGTAGTTCTTTGGAAGCTTGGCAACCCGTTTCAAACGAACGTGTTTTTCGCCAGTCTCTGCATGGGGTACTTCAAGAGGAAACAAACCATTAAAATAGAACATAGAACTACTTCATTTGGTCAAGTTTCAAGGAGCTAGCACAAACCTTGTTTGATTTAGAATTCCAAACAGAGCTATCTATGTAGGAGAAAACAGAGTGAAACCTAAAAATTCAAACTTTTACTGGAAACGAATGCTTCAACCTAGAAGAATGAATTGGGCAGCCAAGTGGGATTAGTGAACTGATCATTACCAGCAAGTATCATCCAGATTTGGTGAAAAAATGTTTGCTGATATTTCAGCAAACTAGTAGTTTTTTGGAAGCTTGGCAACCCATTTCAAATGAAAGTGTTTTTCGCCAGTCTCTGCATGGGGTACTTCAAGAGGAAACAAACCATAGAGATAGAACTTAGAACTACTGCATTTGGTCAAGTTTCAAGGAGCTAGCACAAACCGTGTTTGATTTAGAATTCCAAACACAGCTATCTATGTAGGAGAAAACAGAGTGAAACCTAAAAATTCAAACTGTTACTGGAAACGAATACTTCAACCTAGAAGAATAAAAATTGGGCAGCCAATTGGGATTAGTTAACTGATCATTACCACCAAGTATCATCCAGATTTGGCGAAAAAATGTTTGCTGAGATTTCAGCAAACTAGTAGTTTTTTGGAAGCTTGGCAACCCCTTTCAAACGAAAGTGTTTTTCGACAGTCTCTGCATGGGATACTTCGAGAGGAAACAAACCATAGAGATAGAACTTAGAACTACTTCATTTGGTCAATTTTCAAGGAGCTAGCACAAAGCGTGTTTGATTTAGAATTCCAAACGCAGCTATTTATGTAGGAGAAAACAGAGTGAAACCTAAAAATTCAAACTCTTACTGGAAACGAATGCTTCAACCTAGAAGAATGAAAATTGGGAAGCCAAGTGGGATAAGTGAACTGATCATTACCACCAAGTATCATCCAGATTTGGTGAAAAAATGTTTGCTGAGATTTCAGCAAACTAGTAGTTTTTTGGAAGCTTGGCAACCCCTTTCAAACGAAAGTGTTTTTCGCCAGTCTCTGCATGGGGTACTTCAAGAGGAAACAAACCATAGAGATAGAACTTAGAACTACTTCATTTGGTCAGGTTCAAGGAGTAGCACAAACCGTGTTTGATTTAGAATTCCAAACACAGCTATCTATGTAGGAGAAAACAGAGTGAAACCTAAAAATTCAAACTGTTACTGGAAAGGAACGCTTCAACCTAGAATAAAAATTGGGCATCCAAGTGGGATTAGTGAACTGATCATTACCACCAAGTATCATCAAGATTTGGTGAAAAAATGTTTGCTGAGATTTCAGCAAACTAGTTGTTTTTTGGAAGCTTGGAAACCCATTTCAAACGAAAGTGTTTTTCACCAGTCTCTGCATGGGGTACTTCAAGAGGAAACAAACCATAGAGATAGAACTTAGAACTACTTCATTTGGTCAAGTTTCAAGGAACTAGCACAAACCGTGTTTGATTTAGAATTCCAAACACAGCTATCTATGTAGGAGAAAAGAGAGTGAAACATAAAAATTCAAACTCTTACTGGAAACGAATGCTTCAACTTAGAAGAATGAAAATTGGGCAGCCAAGTGGGATTAGTAAACTAATCATTACCACCAAGTATTATCCAGATTTGGTGAAAAAATGTTTGCTGAGATTTCAGCAAACTAGTAGTTTTTTGGAAGCTTGGCAACCCCTTTCAAACGAAAGTGTTTTTCGCCAGTCTCTGCATGGGGTACTTCAAGAGGAAACAAACCATAGAGATAGAACTTAGAACTACTTCATTTGGTCAAGTTTCAAGGAGCTAGCACAAACCGTGTTTGATTTGGAATTCCAAACACAGCTATCTATGTAGGAGAAAATAGAGTGAAACCCAAAAATTCAAACTGTTTCTGGAAACGAATGCTTCAACCTAGAAGAATGAAAATTTTGCAGCCAAGTGGGATTAGTGAACTGATCATTACCACCAAGTATCATCCAGATTTGGTGAAAAAATGTTTGCTGAGATTTCAGCAAACTAGTAGTTTTTTGGAAGCTTGGCAACCCCTTCAAACGAAAGTGTGTTTCGCCAGTCTCTGCATGGGGTACTTCAAGAGGAAACAAACCATAGAGATAGAACTTAGAACTTCTTCATTTGGTCAAGTTTCAAGGTGCTAGCACAAACCGTGTTTGATTTAGAATTCAAACACAGCTATCTATGTAGGAGAAAACAGAGTGAAACCTAAAAATTAAACTGTTACTGGAAACGAACGCTTCAACCTAGAAGAATAAAAATTGGGCAGCCAAGTGGGATAAGAGAACTGATCATTACCACCAAGTATCATCCAGATTTGGTGAAAAAATGTTTGCTGAGATTTCAGCAAACTAGTAGTTTTTTGGAAGCTTGGCAACCCCTTTCAAACGAAAGTGTTTTTCGCCAGTGTCTGCATGGGGTACTTCAAGAGGAAACAAACCATAGAGATAGAAATTAGAACTACTTCATTTGGTCAAGTTTCAATTAGCTAGCACAAACCGTGTTTGATTTAGAATTCCAAACACAGCTATCTATGTAGGAGAAAACAGAGTGAAACCTAAAACTTCAAACTGTTACTGGAAACGAATGCTACAACCTAGAAGAATGAAAATTGGGCACCCAAGTTGGATTAGTGAACTGATCATTACCACCAAGTATCATCAAGATTTGGTGAAAAAATGTTTGCTGAGATTTCAGCAAACTAGTAGTTTTTTGGAAGCTTGGCAACCCCTTTCAAAAGAAAGTGTTTTTCACCAGTCTCTGCATGGGGTACTTCAAGAGGAAACAAACCATACAGATAGAACTTAGAACTACTTCATTTGGTCAAGTTTCAAGGAGCTAGCACAAACCGTGTTTGATTTAGAATTCCAAACACAGCTACCTATGTAGGAGAAAACAGAGTGAAACCTAAAAATTCAAACTCTTACTGGAAACGAATGCTTCAACCTAGAAGAATGAAAATTGGGAAGCCAAGTGGGATAAGTGAACTGATCATTACCACCAAGTATCATCCAGATTTGGTGAAAAAATGTTTGCTGAGATTTCAGCAAACTAGTAGTTTTTTGGAAGCTTGGCAACCCCTTTCATACAAAAGTGTTTTTCGCCAGTCTCTGCATGGGGTACTTGAAGAGGAAACAAACCATAGAGATAGAACTTAGAACTACTTCATTTGGTCAGGTTCAAGGAGTAGCACAAACCGTGTTTGATTTAGAATTCCAAATACAGCTATCTATGTAGGAGAAAACAGAGTGAAACCTAAAAATTCAAACTGATACTGGAAACGAATGCTTCAACCTAGAAGAATGAAAATTGGGCAGCCAAGTGGGATTAGTGAACTGATCATTACCACCAAGTATCATCCAGATTTGGTGAAAAAATGTTTGCTGAGATTTCAGCAAACTAGTAGTTTTTTGGAAGCTTGGCAACCCATTTCAAACGAAAGTGTTTTTCGCCAGTCTCTGCATGGGGTACTTCAAGAGGAAACAAACCATAGAGATAGAACTTAGAATTTCTTCATTTGGTCAAGTTTTAAGGAGCTAGCACAAACCGTGTTTGATTTAGAATTCCAAACACAGCTATCTATGTAGTAGAAAACAGAGTGAAACCTAAAAATTCAAACTGTTACTGGAAACGAATGCTACAACCTAGAAGAATGAAAATTGGGCAGCCAAGTGGGATTAGTGAACTGATCATTACCACCAAGTATCATCCAGATTTGGAGAAAAAATGTTTGCTGATATTTCAGCAAACTAGTAGTTTTTTGGAAGCTTGGCAACCCCTTTCAAACGAAAGTGTTTTTCGCCAGTCTCTGCATGGGGTACTTCAAGAGGAAACAAACCATAGAGATAGAACTTAGAACTACTTCATTTGGTCAAGTTTCATGGAGCTAGCACAAACCGTGTTTGATTTAGAGTTTCAAACACAACTAACAATATAGCAGAAAACAGAGTGAAACCTAAAAATTCAAACTGTTACTGAAACGAATGCTTCAACCTAGAAGAATAAAAATTGGGCAGCCAAGTGGGATTAGTGAACTGATCATTACCACCAAGTATCATCAAGATTTGGTGAAAAAATGTTTGCTGAGATTTCAGCAAACTAGTAGTTTTTTGGAAGCTTGGCAACCCCTTTCAAACCAAAGTGTTTTTCGCCAGTCTCTGCATGGGGTACTTCAAGAGGAAACAAACCGTAGAGATAGAACTTAGAACTACTTCATTTGGTCAAGTTTCAAGGAGCTAGCACAAACCGTGTTTCATTTAGAGTTTCAAACACATCTAACTATATAGCAGAAAACAGAGTGCAACCTAAAAATTCAAACTGTTACTGGAAACGAACTCTTCAACCTAGAATAAAAATTGGGCATCCAAGTGGGATTAGTGAACTGATCATTACCACCAAGTATCATCAAGATTTGGTGAAAAAATGTTTGCTGAGATTTCAGCAAACTAGTAGTTTTTTGGAAGCTTGGCAACCCCTTTCAAACGAAAGTGTTTTTCGCCAGTCTCTGCATGGGGTACTTCAAGATTAAACAAACCATAGAGATAGAACTTAGAACTACTTCATTTGGTCAAGTTTCAAGGAGCTAGCACAAACCGTGTTTGATTTAGAATTCCAAACACAGCTATCTATGTAGGAGAAAACAGATTGAAACCTAAAAATTCAAACTGTTACTGGAAACGAATGCTTCAACCTAAAAGAATGAAAATTGGGCAGCCAAGTGGGATTAGTGAACTGATCATTACCACCAAGTATCATCAAGATTTGGTGAAAAAATGTTTGCTGAGATTTCAGCAAACTAGTAGTTTTTTGGAAGCTTGGCAACCCCTTTCAAACGAATGTGTTTTTCGCCAGTCTCTGCATGGGATACTTCGAGAGGAAACAAACCATAGAGATAGAACTTAGAACTACTTCATTTGGTCAAGTTTCAAGGAGCTAGCACAAACCGTGTTTGATTTAGAATTCCAAACACAGCTATCTATGTAGGAGAAAGCAGAGTAAAACCTAAAAATTCAAACTCTTACTGGAAACGAATGCTTCAACCTAGAAGAATGAAAATTGGGCAGCCAAGTGGGATTAGTGAACTGATCATTAACACCAAGTATCATCCAGATTTGGTGAAAAAATGTTTGCTGATATTTCAGCAAACTAGTAGTTTTTTGGAAGCTTGGCAACCCCTTTCATACGAAAGTGTTTTTCGCCAGTCTCTGCATGGGGTACTTCAAGAGGAAACAAACCATAGAGATAGAACTTAGAACTACTTCATTTGGTCAGGTTCAAGGAGCTAGCAGAAACCGTGTTTGATTTAGAATTCCAAACACAGCTATCTATGTAGGAGAAAACATAGTGAAACCTAAGAATTCAAACTGTTACTGGAAACGAATGCTTCAACCTAGAAGAATGAAAATTGGGCAGCCAAGTGGGATTAGGGAACTGATCATTACCACCAAGTATCATCAAGATTTGGTGAAAAAATGTTTGCTGAATTTCAGCAAACTAGTAGTTTTTGGCAGCTTGGCAACCCCTTTCAAAAGAAAGTGTTTTTCGCCAGTCTCTGCATGGGGTACTTCAAGAGGAAACAAACCATAGAGATAGAACTTAGAACTACTTCATTTGGTCAAGTTTCAAGGAGCTAGCACAAACCGTGTTTGATTTAGAATTCCAAACACAGCTATCTATGTAGGAGAAAACAGAGTGAAACCTAAAATTTCAAACTGTTACTGTAAACGAATGCTTCAACCTAGAAGAATGAAAATTGGGCAGCCAAGTGGGATTAGTGAACTGATCATTACCACCAAGTATCATCCAGATTTGGTGAAAAAATGTTTGCTGAGATTTCAGCAAACTAGTAGTTTTATGGAAGCTTGGCAACCCCTTTCAAACGAAAGTGTTTTTCGCCAGTCACTGCATGGGGTAATTCAAGAGGAAACAAACCATACAGATAGAACTTAGAACTACTTCATTTGGTCAAGTTTCAAGGAGCTAGCACAAACCGTGTTTGATTTAGAATTGCAAACACAGCTATCTATGTAGGAGAAAACAGAGTGAAACCTAAAAATTCAAACTGTTACTGGAAACGAATGCTTCAACCTAGAAGAATGAAAATTGCTCAGCCAAGTGGGATTAGTGAACTGATCATTACCACCAAGTATCATCAAGATTTGGTGAAAAAATGTTTGCTGAGATTTCAGCAAACTAGTAGTTTTTTGGAAGCTTGGCAACCCCTTTCTAACGAAAGTGTTTTTCGCCAGTCTCTCCATGGGGTACTTCAAGAGGAAACAAACCATAGAGATAGAACTTAGACCTACTTCATTTGGTCAGGTTCAAGGAGCTAGCACAAACCGTGTTTGATTTAGAATTCCAAACACAGCTATCTATGTAGGAGAAAACAGAGTGAAACCTAAAAATTCAAACTGTTACTGGAAACGAATGCTTAAACCTAGAACAATGAAAATTGGGCAGCCAAGTGGGATTAGTGAACTGATCATTACCACCAAGTATCATCCAGATTTGGTGAAAGAATGTTTGCTGAGATTTCAGCACACTAGTAGTTTTTTGGAAGCTTGGCAACCCCTTTCAAACGAAAGTGTTTTTCGCCAGTCTCTGCATGGGATACATCGAGAGGAAACAAACCATAGAGATAGAACTTAGAACTACTTCATTTGGTCAAGTTTCAAGGAGCTAGCACAAACCGTGTTTGAGTTAGAATTCCAAACACAGCTATCTATGTAGAAGAAAACAGAGTGAAACCTAAAAATTCAAACTCTTACTGGAAACGAATGCTTCAACCTAGAAGAATGAAAATTGGGCAGCCAAGTGGGATTAGTGAACTGATCATTACCACCAAGTATCATCAAGATTTGGTGAAAAAATGTTTGCTGAGATTTCAGCAAACTAGTAGTTTTTTGGAAGCTTGGCAACCCCTTTCAAACGAAAGTGTTTTTCGCCAGTCTCTCCATAGGGTACTTCAAGAGGAATCAAACCATAGAGATAGAACTTAGACCTACTTCATTTGGTCAGGTTCAAGGAGCTAGCACAAACCGTGTTTGATTTAGAATTCCAAACACAGCTATCTATGTAGGAGAAAACAGAGTGAAACCTAAAAATTCAAACTGTTACTGGAAACGAATGCTTCAACCTAGAAGAATGAAAATTGGGCAGCCAAGTGGGATTAGTGAACTGATCATTACCACCATGTATCATCAAGATTTGGTGAAAAAATTTTTGCTGAGATTTCAGCAAACTAGTAGTTTTTTGGAAGCTTGGCAACCCATTTCAAACGAAAGTGTTTTTCACCAGTCTCTGCATGGGGTACTTCAAGAGGAAACAAACCATACAGATAGAACTTAGAACTACTTAATTTGGTCAAGTTTCATGGAGCTAGCACAAACCGTGCTTGATTTAGAGTTTCAAACACATCTAACTATATAGCAAAAAACAGAGTGAAACCTAAAATTCAAACTGTTACTGGAAACGAACGCTTCAACCTAGAAGAATAAAAATTGGGCAGCGAAGTGGGATTAGTGAACTGATCATTACCACCAAGTATCATCAAGATTTGTTGAAAAAATGTTTGCTGAGATTTCAGCAAACTAGTAGTTTTTTGGAAGCTTGGCAACCCCTTTCAAACGAAAGTGTTTTTCGCCAGTCCCTGCATGGGATACTTCAAGAGGAAACAAACCATAGAGATAGAACTTAGAACTACTTCATTTGGCCAAGTTTCAAGGAGCTAGCACAAACCGTGTTTGATTTAGAATTCCAAACACAGCTATCTATGTAGGAGAAAACAGAGTGAAACCTAAAAATTCAAACTGTTACTGGAAACGAATGCTTCAACGTAGAAGAATGAAAATTGGGCAGCCAAGTGGGATTAGTGAACTGATCATTACCACCAAGTATCTTCCAGATTTGGTGAAAAAATGTTTGCTGAGATTTCAGCAAACTAGTAGTTTTTTGGAAGCTTGGCAACCCCTTTCAAACGAAAGTGTTTTTCGCCAGTCTCTGCATGGGGTACTTCAAGAGGAAACAAACCATAGAGATAGAACTTAGAACTACTGCATTTGGTCAGGTTCAAGGAGCTACCACAAACCGTGTTTGATTTAGAATTCCAAACACAGCTATCTATGTAGGAGAAAACAGAGTGAAAATAAAAAATTCAAACTGTTACTGGAAACAAACGCTTCAACCTAGAAGAATAAAAATTGGGCAGCCAAGTGGGATTAGTGAAGTGATCATTACCACCAAGTATCATCCAGATTTGGTGAAAAAATGTTTGCTGAGATTTCAGCAAACTAGTAGATTTTTGGAAGCTTGGCAACCCCTTTCAAACGAAAGTGTTTTTCGCCAGTCTCTGCATGGGGTACTTCAAGAGGAAACAAACCATAGAGATAGAACTTAGAACTACTTCATTTGGTCAGGTTCAAGGAGCTAGCACAAACCGTGTTTGATTTAGAATTCCAAACACAGCTATCTATGTAGGAGAAAACAGAGTGAAACCTAAAAATTCAAACTGTTACTGGAAACAAACGCTTCAACCTAGAAGAATAAAAATTGGGCAGCCAAGTGGGATTAGTGAACTGATCATTACCACCAAGTATCATCAAGATTTGATGAAAAAATGTTTGCTGAGATTTCAGCAAACTAGTAGTTTTTTGGAAGCTTGGCAACCCGTTTCAAACGAAAGTGTTTTTCGCCAGTCTCTGCATGGGGTACTTCAAGAGGAAACAAACTGTAGAGATAGAACTTAGAACTACTTCATTTGGTCAAGTTTCAAGGAGCTAGCACAAACCGTGTTTCATTTAGAGTTTCAAACACATCTAACTATATAGCAGAAAACAGAGTGAAACCTAAAAATTCAAACTGTTACTGGAAATGAACGCTTCAACCTAGAAGAATAAAAATTGGGCATCCAAGTGGGATTAGTGAACTGATCATTACCACCAAGTATCATCAAGATTTGGTGAAAAAATGTTTGCTGAGATTTCAGCAAACTAGTAGTTTTTTGGAAGCTTGGAAACCTGTTTCAAACGAAAGTGTTTTTCGCCAGTCTCTGCATGGGGTACTTCAAAAGGAAACAAACCATAGAGATAGAACATAGAACTACTTCATTTGGTCAAGTTTCAAGGAGGTAGCACAAACCGTGTTTGATTTAGAATTCCAAACACAGCTATCTATGTAGGAGAAAACAGAGTGAAACCTAAAAATTCAAACTGTTACTGGAAACGAATGCTTCAATCTAGAAAAATGAAAATTTGGCAAGCCAAGTGGGATTAGTGAACTGATCATTACCACCAAGTATCATCAAGATTTGGTGAAAAAATGTTTGCTGAGATTTCAGCAAACTAGTAATTTTTTGGAAGCTTGGCAACCCCTTTAAAACGAAAGTGTTTTTCGCCAGTCTCTGCATGGGGTACTTCAAGAGGAAACAAACCATAGAGATAGAACTTAGAACTACTTCATTTGGTCAAGTTTCAAGGAGCTAGCACAAATCGTGTTTGATTTAGAGTTTCAAACACATCTAACTATATAGCAGAAAACAGAGTGAAACCTAAAAATTCAAACTGTTACTGGAAACGAACGCTTCAACCTAGAAGAATGAAACTTGCTCATACAAGTGGGATTAGTGAACTGATCATTACCACCAAGTATCATCAAGATTTGGTGAAAAAATGTTTGCTGAGATTTCAGCAAACTAGTAGTATTTTGGAAGCGTGGCAACCCCTTTCAAACGAAAGTGTTTTTCGCCAGTCTCTGCATGGGGTAATTCAAGAGGAAACAAACCGTAGAGATAGAACTTAGAACTACTACATTTGGTCAAGTTTCAAGGAGCTAGCACAAACCGTGTTTAATTTAGAGTTTCAAACACATCTAACTATATAGCAGAAAACAGAGTGAAACCTAAAAATTCAAACTGTTACTGGAAACGAACGCTTCAACCTATAAGAATGAAACTTGCTCATACAAGTGGGATTAGTGAACTGATCATTACCACCAAGTATCATCAAGATTTGGTGAAAAATGTTTCCTGAGATTTCAGCAAACTAGTAGTTTTTTGGAAGCTTGGAAACCCGTATCAAACAAAAGTGTTTTTCGCCAGTCTCTGCATGGGGTACTTCAAAAGGAAACAAACCATAGAGACAGAACTTCGAACTGCTTCATTTGGTCAAGTTTCAAGGAGGTAGAACAAACCGTGTTTGATTTAGAATTCTAAACAGAGCTATCTATGTAGGAGAAAACAGAGTGAAACCTAAAAATTCAAACTGTTACTGGAAAGGAATGCTTCAATCTAGAAGAATGAAAATTGGGCAAGCCAAGTGGGATTAGTGAACTGATCATTACCACCAAGTATCATCAAGATTTGGTGAAAAAATGTTTGCTGAGATTTCAGCAAACTAGTAATTTTTTGGAAGCTTGGCAACCTTTTTCAAACGAAAGTGTTTTCCGAGAGTCTCTGCATGGGGTACTTCAAGAGGAAAGAAACCATAGAAATAGAATTTAGAACTACTTCATTTGGTCAAATTTCAAGGAGCTAGCACAATCCGTGTTTGATTTAGAGTTTCAAACACATCTAACTATATAGCAGAAAACAGAGTGAAACCTAAAAATTCAAACTGTTACTGGAAACGAACGCTTCAACCTAGAAGAATAAAACTTTCTCATCCAAGTGGGATTAGTGAACTGATCATTACCACCAAGTATCATCAAGATTTGGTGAAAAAATGTTTGCTGAGATTTCAGCAAACTAGTAGGTTTTTGAAAGCTTGGCAACCCCTTTCAAACCAAAGTGTTTTTCGCCAGTCTCTGCATGGGGTACTTCAAGAGGAAACAAACCATAGAGATAGAACTTAGAACTACTTCATTTGGTCAAGTTTCAAGGAGCTAGCACAAACCGTGTTTGATTTAGAATTCCAAACACAGCTATCTATGTAGGAGAAAACAGAGTGAAACCTAAAAATTCAAACTGTTACTGGAAACGAATGCTTCAACCTAGAAGAAGAAAAATTGGGCAGCCAAGTGGGATTAGTGTACTGATCATTACCACCAAGTATCATCAAGATTTGGTGAAAAAATATTTGCTGAGATTTCAGCAAACTAGTAGTTTTTTGGAAGCTTGGCAACCCCTTTCAAACGAAAGTGTTTTTCGCCAGTCTCTGCATGGGGTACTTCAAGAGGAAACAAACCATAGAGATAGAACTTAGAACTACTTCATTTGGTCAAGTTTCAAGGAGCTAGCACAAACCGTGTTTCATTTAGAGTTTCAAACACATCTAACTATATAGCAGAAAACAGAGTGAAACGTAAAAATTCAAAATGTTACTGGAAATGAACGCTTCAACCTAGAAGAATAAAAATTGGGCATCCAAGTTTGATTAGTGAACTGATCATTACCACCAAGTATCATCAAGATTTGGTGAAAAAATGTTTGCTGAGATTTCAGCAAACTAGTAGTTTTTTGGAAGCTTGGAAACCCTTGTCAAACGAAAGTGTTTTTCGCCAGTCTCTGCATGGGGTGCTCCAAGAGGAAACAAACCGTAGAGATAGAACTTAGAACTACTTCATTTGGTCAAGTTTCAAGGAGCTAGCACAAACCGTGTTTTATTTAGAATTCCAAACACAGCTATCTATGTAGTAGAAAACAGAGTGAAACCTAAAAATTCAAACTGTTACTGGAAACGAATGCTTCAACCTAGAAGAATGAAAATTGGGCAGCCAAGTGGGATTAGTGTACTGTTCATTACCACCAAGTATCATCAAGATTTGGTGAAAAAATGTTTGCTGAGATTTCAGCAAACTAGTAGTTTTTGGAAGTTTGGCAACGCCTTTCAAACGAAAGTGTTTTTCGCCAGTCTCTGCATGGGGTATTTCAAGAGGAAACAAACCATACAGATAGAACTTAGAACTTCTTCATTTGGTCAAGTTTCATGGAGCTAGCACAAAAAGTGTTTGATTTAGAGTTTCAAACACATCTAACTATATAGCAGAAAACAGAGTGAAACCTAAAAATTTAAACTGTTACTGGAAACGAATGCTTCATACTTGAAGAATAGAAATTGGATAGCCAAGTGGGATTAGTGAACTGATCATTACCACCAAGTATCATGAAGATTTGGTGAAAAAATGTTTGCTGAGATTTCAGCAAACTAGTAGTTTTTTGGAAGCTTGGTAACCCTTTCAAACGAAAGTGTTTTTCGCCAGTCTCTGCATGGGGTACTTCAAGAGGAAACAAACCATAGAGATAGATCTTAGAACTACTTCATTTGGTCAAGTTTCAAGGAGCTAGCACAAACCGTGTTTGATTTAGAATTCCAAACACAGCTATCAATGTAGAAGAAAACAGATTGAAACCTAAAAATTCAAACTGTTACTGGAAACGAATGCTTCAACCTAGAAGAATGAAAATTGCGCAGCCAAGTGGGATTATTGAACTAATCATTACCACCAAGTATCATCAAGATTTGGTGAAAAATGTTTGCTGAGATTTCAGCAAACTAGTAGTTTTTTGGAAGCTTGGCAACCCTTTCAAACGAAAGTGTTTTTCGCCAGTCTCTGCATGGGGTACTTCAAGAGGAAACAAACCGTAGAGATAGAACTTAGAACTACTTCATTTGGTCAAGTTTCAAGGAGCTAGCACAAACCGTGTTTCATTTAGAGTTTCAAACACATCTAACTATATAGCAGAAAACGGAGTGAAACCTAAAAATTCAAACTGTTACTGGAAATGAACGCTTCAACCTAGAAGAATAAAAATTGGGCATCCAAGTGGGATTAGTGAACTGATCATTACCACCAGGTATCATCAAGATTTGGTGAAAAAAATGTTTGCTGAGATTTCAGCAAACTAGTAGTTTTTTGGAAGCTTGGAAACCCGTTTCAAATGAAAGTGTTTTTCGCCAGTCTCTGCATGGGGTACTTCAAAAGGAAACAAACCATAGAGACAGAACTTAGAACTACTTCATTTGGTCAAGTTTCAAGGAGGTAGCACAACCGTGTTTGATTTAGAATTCCAAACACAGCTATCTATATAGGAGAATACAGAGTGAAACCTAAAAATTCAAACTGTTACTGGAAACGAATGCTTCAATCGAGAAGAATGAAAATTGGGCAAGCCAAGTGGGATTAGTGAACTGATCATTACCACCAAGTATCATCAAGATTTGGTGAAAAAATGTTTGCTGAGATTTTAGCAAACTAGTAATTTTTTGGAAGCTTGGCAATCCCTTTCAAACGAAAGTGTTTTTTCGCCAGTCTCTGCATGGGGTACTTCAAGAGGAAACCAACCATACAGAAAGAACTTAGAACTACTTCATTTGGTCAAGTTTCATGTAGCTAGCACAAACCGTGTTTGATTTAGAATTTCAAAAACATCTAACTATATAGCAGAAAACAGAGTGAAACCTAAAATTTCAAACTGTTACTGGAAACGAACGCTTCAACCTAGAAGAATAAAAATTGGGCAGCCAAGTGGGATTAGTGAACTGATCATTACCACCAAGTATCATCAAGATTTGGTGAAAAAATGTTTGCTGAGATTTCAGCAAACTAGTAGTTTTTTGGAAGCTTGGCAACCCCTTTCAAACGAAAGTGTGTTTTCGCCAGTCTCTGTATGGGGTAATTCAAGAGGAAACAAACCATAGAGATACAACTTAGAACTGCTTCATTTGGTAAAGTTTCAAAAAGCTAGCACAAACCGTGTTTGATTTAGAATTCCAAACACAGCTATCTATGTAGGAGAAAACAGAGTGAAACCTAAAAATTCAAACTGTTACTGGAAACGAATGCTTCAACCTAGAAGAATGAAAATTGGGCAGCCAAGTGGGATTAGTGAACTGATCATTACCACCAAGTATCATCCAGATTTGGTGAAAAAATGTTTGCTGAGATTTCAGCAAACTAGTAGTTTTTTGGAAGCTTGGCAACCCCTTTCAAATGAAAGTGTTTTTCGCCCGTTCTGCATGGGGTACTTCAAGAGGAAACAAACAATACAGATAGAACTTAGAACTACTTCATTTGGTCAAGTTTCAAGGAGCTAGCACAAACCGTGTTTGATTTAGAGTTTCAAACACATCTAACTATATAGCAGAAAACAGAGTGAAACCTAAAAATTCAAACTGTTACTGGAAACGAATGCTTCAACCTAGAAGAATGAAAATTGGGCAGCCAAGTGGGATTAGTGAACTGATCATTAGCACCAAGTATCATCCAGATTTGGTGAAAAAATGTTTGCTGAGATTTCAGCAAACTAGTAGTTTTTTGGAAGCTTGGCAACGCCTTTCAAACGAAAGTGTTTTTCGCCAGTCTCTGCATGGGCTATTTTAAGAGGAACAAACCATAGAGATAGAACTTAGAACTTCTTCATTTGGTCAAGTTTCATGGAGCTAGCACAAACCGTGTTTGATTTAGAGTTTCAAACACATCTAACTATATAGCAGAAAACAGAGTGAAACCTAAAAATTCAAACTGTTACTGGAAACGAATGCTTCATACTTGAAGAATAAAAATTGGATAGCCAAGTGGGATTAGTGAACTGATCATTACCACCAAGTATCATCAAGATTTGGTGAAAAAATGTTTGCTGAGATTTCAGCAAACTAGTAGTTTTCTGGAAGCTTGGCAACCCTTTGAAACGAAAGTGTTTTTCGCCAGTCTCTGCATGGGGTACTTCAAGAGGAAACAAACCATACAGATAGAACTTAGAACTACTTCATTTGGTCAAGTTTCATGGAGCTAGCACAAACCGTGTTTGATTTAGAGTTTCAAACACATCTAACTATATAGCAGAAAACAGAGTGAAACCTAAAAATTCAAACTGTTACTGGAAACGAACGCTTCAACCTAGAAGAATAAAAATTGGGCAGCCAAGTTGGATTAGTGAACTGACAATTACGACCAAGTTCATCCAGATTTGGTGAAAAAATGTTTGCTGAGATTTCAGCAAACTAGTAGTTTTTTGGAAGCTTGGCAACCCCTTTCAAACGAAAGTGTTTTTTGCCAGTCTCTGCATGGGGTACTTCAAGACGAAACAAACCATAGAGATAGAACTTAGAACTACTTCATTTGGTCAAGTTTCAAGGAGCTAGCACAAACCGTGTTTGATTTAGAATTCCAAACAGAGCTATCTATGTAGGAGAAAACAGATTGAAACCTAAAAATCCAAACTGTTACTGAAAAAGAATGCTTCAACCTAGAAGAATGAAAATTGGGCAGCCCAGTGGGATTAGTGAACTGATCATTACCACCAAGTATCATCCAGATTTGGTGAAAAAATGTTTGCTGAGATTTCAGCAAACTAGTAGTTTTTTGGAAGCTTGGCAACCCCTTTCAAACGAAAGTGTTTTTCGCCAGTCTCTGCATGGGGTACTTCAAGAGGAAACAAACCATAGAGATAGAACTTAGAACTAATTCATTTGGTCAAGTTTCAAGGAGCTAGCACAAACCGTGTTTGATATAGAGTTTCAAACACATCTAACTATATAGCAGAAAACAGAGTGAAACCTAAAAATTCAAACTGTTACTGGAAACGAATGCTTCAACCTAGAAGAATGAAAATTGGGCAGCCAAGTCGGATTAGTGAACTGATCATTAGCACCAAGTATCATCCAGGTTTGGTGAAAAAATGTTTGCTGAGATTTCAGCAAACTAGTAGTTTTTTGGAAGCTTGGCAACGCCTTTCAAACGAAAGTGTTTTTCGCCAGTCTCTGCATGGCGTACTTCAAGAGGAAACAAACCATAGAGATAGATCTTAGAACTACTTCATTTGGTCAAGTTTCAAGGAGCTAGCACAAACCGTGTTTGATTTAGAATTCCAAACACAGCTATCAATGTAGGAGAAAACAGATTGAAACCTAAAAATTCAAACTGTTACTGGAAACGAATGCTTCAACCTAGAAGAATGAAAATTGGGCAGCCAAGTGGGATTAGTGAACTGATCATTACCACCAAGTATCATCAAGATTTGGTGAAAAAATGTTTGCTGAGATTTCAGCAAACTAGTAGTTTTTTGGAAGCTTGGAAACCCGTGTCAAACGAAAGTGTTTTTCGCCAGTCTCTGCATGGGGTGCTCCAAGAGGAAACCAACCGTAGAAATAGAACTTAGAACTACTTCATTTGGTCAAGTTTCAAGGAGCTAGCACAAACCGTGTTTTATTTAGAATTCCAAACACAGCTATCTATGTAGTAGAAAACAGAGTGAAACCTAAAAATTCAAACTGTTACTGGAAACGAATGCTTCAACCTAGAAGAATGAAAATTGGGCAGCCAAGTGGGATTAGTGAACTGATCATTACCACCAAGTATCATCCAGATTTGGTGAAAAAATGTTTGCTGAGATTTCAGCAAACTAGTAGATTTTTGGAAGCTTGGCAACCCATTTCAAACGAAAGTGTTTTTCGCCAGTCTCTGCATGGGGTACTTCAAGAGGAAACAAACCGTAGAGATAGAACTTAGAAATACTTAATTTGCTCAAGTTTCATGGAGCTAGCACAAACCTTGTTTGATTTAGAGTTTCAAACACATCTAACAATATAGCAGAAAACGGAGTGAAACCTAAAAATTCAAACAGTTACTGGAAACGAACGCTTCAACCTAGAAGAATGAAAATTTTGCAGCCAAGTGGGATTAGTGAACTGATCATTACCACCAAGTATCATCAAGATTTGGTGAAAAAATGTTTGCTGAGATTTCAGCAAACTAGTAGTTTTTTGGAAGCTTGGCAAACCCTTTCAAACGAAAGTGTGTTTCGCCAGTCTCTGTATGGGGTAATTCAAGAGGAAACAAACCATAGAGATACAACTTAGAACTGCTTCATTTGGTAAAGTTTCAAAAAGCTAGCACAAACCGTGTTGTATTTAGAATTCCAAACACAGCTATCTATGTAGGAGAAAACAGAGTGAAACCTAAAAATTCAAACTCTAACTGGAAACGAATGCTTCAACCTAGAAGAATAAAAATAGGGCAGCCAAGTGGGATTAGTGTACTGTTCATTACCACCAAGTATCATCAAGATTTGGTGAAAAAATGTTTGCTGAGATTTCAGCAAACTAGTAGTTTTTTGGAAGTTTGGCAACACCTTTCAAACGAAAGTGTATTTCGCCAGTCTCTGCATGGGGTACTTCAAGAGGAAACAAACCATAGAGATAGAACTTAGAACTACTTCATTTGGTCAAGTTTCAAGGAGCTAGCACAAACCGTGTTTGATTTAGAATTCCAAACACAGCTATATGTAGGAGAAAACAGAGTGAAACCTAAAAATTCAAACTCTTACTGGAAACGAATGCTTCAACCTAGAAGAATAAAAATTGGGCAGCCAAGTGGGATTAGTGAACTGATCATTACCACCAAGTATCATCAAGATTTGGTGAAAAAATGTTTGCTGAGATTTCAGCAAACTAGTAGCTTTTTGGAAGCTTGGCAACCCCTTTCAAACGAAAGTGTTTTTCGCCCGTCTCTGCATGGAGTACTTCAAGAGGAAACAAACCATAGAGATAGAACTTAGAACTACTTCATTTGGTCAAGTTTCAAGGAGCTAGCACAAACCGTCTTTGATTTAGAATTCCAAACAGAGCTATCTATGTAGGAGAAAACAGATTGAAACCTAAAAATTCAAACTGTTACTGGAAACGAATGCTTCAAGCTAGAAGAATGAAAATTGGGCAGCTGAGTGGGATTAGTGAACTGATCATTACCACCAAGTATCATCCTGATTTGGTGAAAAAATGTTTGCTGAGATTTCAGCAAACTAGTAGTTTTTTGGAAGCTTGGCAACCCCTTTCAAACGAAAGTGTTTTTCGCCAGTCTCTGCATGGGGTACTTCAAGAGGAAACAAACCATAGAGATAGAACTTAGAACTACTTCATTTGGTCAAGTTTCAAGGAGCTAGCACAAACCGTGTTTGATTTAGAATTCCAAACACAGCTATCTATGTAGGAGAAAACAGAGTGAAACCTAAAAATTCAAACTGTTACTGGAAACGAATGCTTCAACCTAGAAGAATGAAAATTGGGCAGCCAAGTGGGATTAGTGAACTGATCATTACCACCAAGTATCATCAAGATTTGGTGAAAAAATGTTTGCTGAGATTTCAGCAAACTAGTAGTTTTTTGGAAGCTTGGCAACCCTTTCGAACGAAAGTGTTTTTCGCCAGTCTCTGCATGAGGTACTTCAAGAGGAAACAAACCATAGAGATAGAACTTAGAACTCCTTCATTTGGTCAAGTTTCATGGAGCTAGCACAAACCGTGTTTGATTTAGAGTTTCAAACACATCTAACAATATAGCAGAAAACAGAGTGAAACCTAAAAATTCAAACTGTTACTGGAAACGAACCCTTCAACCTAGAAGAATAAAAATTGGGCAGCCAAGTGGGATTAGTGAACTGACAATTACGACCAAGTATCATCATGATTTGGTCAAAAAATGTTTGCTGAGATTTCAGCAAACTAGTAGTTTTTTGGAAGCTTGGCAACCCCTTTCAAACGAAAGTGTTTTTGCCAGTCTCTGCATGGGGTACTTCAAGAGGAAACAAACCATAGAGATAGAACTTAGAACTACTTCATTTGGTCAAGTTTCAAGGAGCTAGCACAAACCGTGTTGATTTAGAATTCCAAACAGAGCTATCTATGTAGGAGAAAACAGATTGAAACCTAAAAATTCAAACTGTTACTGGAAACGAATGCTTCAAGCTAGAAGAATGAAAATTGGGCAGCTGAGTGGGATTAGTGAACTGATCATTACCACCAAGTATCATCCAGATTTGGTGAAAAAATATTTGCTGAGATTTCAGCAAACTAGTAGTTTTTTGGAAGCTTGGCAACCCCTTTCAAACGAAAGTGTTTTTCGCCAGTCTCTGCATGGGGTACTTCAAGAGGAAACAAACCATAGAGATAGAACTTAGAACTACTTCATTTGGTCAAGTTTCAAGGAGCTAGCACAAACCGTGTTTGATTTAGAATTCCAAACACAGCTATCTATGTAGGAGAAAACAGAGTGAAACCTAAAAATTCAAACTGTTACTGGAAACGAATGCTTCAACCTAGAAGAATGAAAATTGGGCAGCCAAGTGGGATTAGTGAACTGATCATTACCACCAAGTATCATCCAGATTTGGTGAAAAAATGTTTGCTGAGATTTCAGCAAACTAGTAGTTTTTTGGAAGCTTGACAACCCCTTTCAAACGTAAGTGTTTTTCGCCAGTCTCTGCATGGGGTACTTCAAGAGGAAACAAACCATAGAGATAGAACTTAGAACTACTTCATTTGGTCAAGTTTCAAGGAGCTAGCACAAACCGTGTTTGATTTAGAGTTTCAAACACATCTAACTATATAGCAGAAAACAGAGTGAAAACTAAAAATTCAAACTGTTCCTGGAAACGAACGCTTCAACCTAGAAGAATAAAAATTGGGAAGCCAAGTGGGATTAGTGAACTGATAATTACCACCAAGTATCATCCAGATTTGGTGAAAAAATGTTTGCTGAGATTTCAGCAAACTAGTAGTTTTTTGGAAGCTTGGCAACCCCTTTCAAACGAAAGTGTTTTTCGCCAGTCTCTGCATGAGGTACTTCAAGATTAAACAAACCATAGAGATAGAACTTAGAACTACTTCATTTGGTCAAGTTTCATGGAGCTAGCACAAACCGTGTTTGATTTAGAGTTTCAAACACATCTAACAATATAGCAGAAAACAGAGTGAAACCTAAAAATTCAAACTGTTACTGGAAACGAACCCTTCAACCTAGAAGAATAAAAATTGGGCAGCCAAGTGGGATTAGTGAACTGACAATTACGACCAAGTATCATCAAGATTTGGTGAAAAAATGTTTGCTGAGATTTCAGCAAACTAGTAGTTTTTTGGAAGCTTGGCAACCCCTTTCAAACGAAAGTGTTTTTCGCCAGTCTCTGCATGGGGTACTTCAAAAGGAAACAAACCATAAAGATAGAACTTAGAACTACTTTATTTGGTCAAGTTCAAGGATCTAGCACAAACCGTGTTTGATTTAGAATTCCAAACAGAGCTATCTATGTAGAAGAAAACAGAGTGAAACCTAAAAATTCAAACTGTTACTGGAAACGAATGCTTCAACCTAGAAGAATGAAAATTGGGCAGCCAAGTGGGATTAGTGAACTGATCATTACCACCAAGTATCATCCAGATTTGGTGAAAAAATGTTTGCTGAGATTTCAGCAAACTAGTAGTTTTTTGGAAGCTTGGCAAACAATTTCAAATGAAAGTGTTTTTCGCCAGTCTCTGCATGCGGTACTTCAAGCGGAAACAAACCATAGAGATACAACTTAGAACTACTTCATTTGGTCAAGTTTCAAGGAGCTAGCACAAACCGTGTTTGATTTAGTATTCCAAACAGAGCTATCTATGTAGGAGATAACAGAGTGAAAACTAAAATTTCAAACTGTTACTGGAAACGAATGCTTCAACCTAGAAGAATGAAAATTGGGCAGCCAAGTGGGATTAGTGAACTGATCATTACCACCAAGTATCATCAAGATTTGGTGAAAAAATGTTTGCTGAGATTTCAGCAAACTAGTAGTTTTTTGGATGCTTGGCAACCCCTTTCAAACGAAAGTGTGTTTCGCCAGTCTCTGCATGGGGTACTTCAATAGGACACAAACCATAGAGATAGAACTTAGAACTACTTCATTTGTTCAAGTTTCATGGAGCTAGCACAAACCGTGTTTGATTTAGAGTTTCAAACCCATCTAACTGTATAGCAGAAAACAGAGGTAAACCTAAAAATTCAAACTGTTACTGGAAACGAACGCTTCAACCTAGAAGAATAAAATTGGGCAGCCAAGTGGGATTAGTGAACTGATCATTACCACCAAGTATCATCAAGATTTGGTGAAAAAATGTTTGCTGAGATTTCAGCAAACTAGTAGTTTTTTGGAAGCTTGGCAACCCCTTTCAAACGAAAGTGTTTTTCGCCAGTCTCTGCATGGGGTACTTCAAGAGGAAACAAACCATAGAGATAGAACTTAGAACTACTTCATTTGGTCAAGTTTCACGGAGCTAGCACAAACCGTCTTTGATTTAGAGTTTCAAGCACATCTAACTATATAGCAGAAAACAGAGTGAAACCTAAAAATTCAAACTGTTACTGGAAACGAACGCTTCAACCTAGAAGAATAAAAATTGGGCAGCCAAGTGGGATTAGTGAACTGATCATTACCACCAAGTATCATCAAGATTTGTTGAAAAAATATTTGCTGAGATTTCAGCAAACTAGTAGTTTTTTGGAAGCTTGGCAACCCCTTTCAAACCAAAGAGATTTTCGCCAGTCTCTGCATGGGGTACTTCAAGAGGAAACAAACCATAGAGATAGAACTTAGAACTACTTCATTTGGTCAAGTTTCATGGAGCTAGCACAAACCGTGTTTGATTTAGAATTCCAAACACAGCTATCTATGTAGGAGAAAACAGAGTGAAACCTAAAATTTCAAACTGTTACTGGAAACGAATGCTTCAAACTAGAAGAATGAAAATTGGGCAGCCAAGTGGGATTAGTGAACTGATCATTACAACCAAGTTACATCAAGATTTGGTGAAAAAATGTTTGCTGAGATTTCAGCAACTAGTAGTTTTTTGGAAGCTTGGCAACCCCTTTCAAACGAAAGTGTGTTTCACCAGTCTCTGCATGGGGTACTTCAAGAGGAAACCAACCATACAGAAAGAACTTAGAACTACTTCATTTGGTCAAGCTTCATGGAGCTAGCACAAACCGTGTTTGATTTAGAGTTTCAAAAACATCTAACTATATAGCAGAAAACAGAGTGAAACCTAAAAATTCAAACTGTTACTGGAAACGAACGCTTCAACCTAGAAGAATAAAAATTGGGCAGCCAAGTGGGATTAGTGTACTGATCATTACCACCAAGTATCATCAAGATTTGTTGAAAAAATGTTTGCTGAGATTTCAGCAAACTAGTAGTTTTTTGGAAGCTTGGCAACCCCTTTCAAACGAAAGTGTGTTTCGCCAGTCTCTGCATGGGGTACTTCAAGAGGGAACAACCATAGAGATAGAAATTAGAACTACTTCATTTGGTCAAGTTTCAAGGAGCTAGCACAAACCGTGTTTGATTTAGAATTCCAAACACAGCTATCTATGTAGGAGAAAACAGAGTGAAAACTAAAAATTCAAACTGTTTCTGGAAACGAATGCTTCAACCTAGAAGAATGAAAATTGGGCAGCCAAGTGGGATTAGTGAACTGATCATTACCACCAAGTATCATCAAGATTTGGTGAAAAAATGTTTGCTGAGATTTCAGCAAACTAGTAGTTTTTTGGAAGCTTGACAACCCCTTTCAAACGAAAGTGTGTTTCGCCAGTCTCTGCATGGGGTACTTCAAGAGGAAACAAACCATACAGATAGAACTTAGAACTACTTCATTTGGTCAAGTTTCATGGAGATAGCACAAACCGTGTTTGATTTAGAGTTTCAAACACATCTATCTATATAGCAGAAAACAGAGTAAAACCTAAAAATTCAAACTGTTACTAGAAACGAACGCTTCAACCTAGAAGAATAAAAATTGGGCAGCCAAGTGGGATTAGTGAAGTGATAATTACCACCACGTATCATCAAGATTTGGTGAAAAAATGTTTGCTGAGATTTCAGCAAACTAGTAGTTTTTTGGAAGCTTGGCAACCCCTTTCAAACGAAAGTGTGTTTCGCCAGTCTCTGCATGGGGTACTTCAAGAGGAAACCAACCATACAGAAAGAACTTAGAACTACTTCATTTGGTCAAGTTTCATGGAGCTAGCACAAACCGTGTTTGATTTAGAATTCCAAACACAGCTATCTATGTAGGAGAAAACAGAGTGAAACCTAAAAATTCAAACTGTTACTGGAAACGAATGCTTCAACCTAGAAGAATAAAAATTGGGCAGCCAAGTGGGATTAGTGTACTGATCATTACCACCAAGTATCATCAAGATTTGGTGAAAAAATGTTTGCTGAGATTTCAGCAAACTAGTAGTTTTTTGGAAGCTTGGCAACCCCTTTCAAACGAAAGTGTTTTTCGCCAGTCTCTGCATGGGGTACGTCAAGAGGAAACAAACCATAGAGATAGAACTTAGAACTACTTCATTTGGTCAAGTTTCAAGGAGCTAGCACAAACCGTGTTTGATTTTGAATTCCAAACACAGCTATCTATGTAGGAGAAAACAGAGTGAAACCTAAAAATTCAAACTGTTACTGGAAACAAATGCTTCAAACTAGAAGAATTAAAATTGGGCAGCCAAGTGGGATTAGTGAACTGATCATTACCACCAAGTATCATCAAGATTTGGTGAAAAAATGTTTGCTGAGATTTCAGCAAACTAGTAGTTTTTTGGAAGCTTGGCAACCCCTTTCAAACGAAAGTGTGTTTCGCCAGTCTCTGCATGGGGTACTTCAAGAGGAAACACACCATACAGATAGAACTTAGAACTACTTCATTTGTTCAAGTTTCATGGAGCTAGCACAAACCGTGTTTGATTTAGAGTTTCAAACACATCTAACTGTATAGCAGAAAACAGAGGTAAACCTTAAATTTCAAACTGTTACTGGAAACGAACGCTTCAACCTAGAAGAATAAAAATTGGGCAGCCAAGTGGGATTAGTGAACTGATCATTACCACCAAGTATCATCAAGATTTGGTGAAAAAATGTTTGCTGAGATTTCAGCAAACTAGTAGTTTTTTGGAAGCTTGGCAACCCCTTTCAAACGAAAGTGTTTTTCGCCAGTCTCTGCATGGGGTACTTCAAGAGGAAACAAACCATAGAGATAGAACTTAGAACTACTTCATTTGGTCAAGTTTCAAGGAGCTAGCACAAACCGTCTTTGATTTAGAGTTTCAAGCACGTCTAAGTATATAGCAGAAAACAGAGAGAAACCTAAAAATTCAAACTGTTACTGGAAACGAACGCTTCAACCTAGAAGAATAAAAATTGGGCAGCCAAGTGGAATTAGTGAACTGATCATTACCACCAAGTATCATTAAGATTTGGTGAAAAAATGTTTGCTGAGATTTCAGCAAACTAGTAGTTTTTTGGAAGCTTGGCAACCCCTTTCAAACGAAAGTGTTTTTCGCCAGTCTCTGCATGGGGTACTTCAAGAGGAAACAAACCATAGAGATAGAACTTAGAACTACTTCATTTGGTCAAGTTTCAAGGAGCTAGCACAAACCGTGTTTGATTTAGAATTCCAAACACAGCTATCTATGTAGGAGAAAACAGAGTGAAACCTAAAAATTCAAACTGTTACTGGAAACGAATGCTTCAAACTAGTAGAATGAAAATTGGGCAGCCAAGTGGGATTAGTGAACTGATCATTACCACCGGGTATCATCAAGATTTGGTGAAAAAATGTTTGCTGAGATTTCAGCAAACTAGTAGTTTTTTGGAAGCTTGGCAACCCCTTTCAAACGAAAGTGTGTTTCGCCAGTCTCTGCATGGGGTAGTTCAAGAGGAAACCAACCATACAGAAAGAACTTAGAACTACTTCATTTGGTCAAGCTTCATGGAGCTAGCACAAACCGTGTGTGATTTAGAGTTTCAAAAACATCTAACTATATAGCAGAAAACAGAGTGAAACCTAAAAATTCAAACTGTTACTGGAAACGAACGCTTCAACCTAGAAGAATAAAAATTGGGCAGCCAAGTGGGATTAGTGTACTGATCATTACCACCAAGTATCATCAAGATTTGTTTAAAAAATGTTTGCTGAGATTTCAGCAAACTAGTAGTTTTTTGGAAGCTTGGCAACCCCTTTCAAACCAAAGTGTGTTTCGCCAGTCTCTGCATAGGGTACTTCAAGAGGGAATAACCATAGAGATAGAACTTAGAACTACTTCATTTGGTCAAGTTTCAAGGAGCTAGCACAAACCGTGTTTGATTTAGAATTCCAAACACAGCTATCTATGTAGGAGAAAACAGAGTGAAACCTAAAAATTCAAACTGTTACTGGAAACAAATGCTCAACCTAGCAGAATAAAAATTGGGCAGCCAAGTGGGATTAGTGAACTGATCATTACCAGCAAGTATCATCAAGATTTGGTGAAAAAATGTTTGCTGAGATTTCAGCAAACTAGTAGTTTTTTGGAAGCTTGGCAACCCCTTTCAAACGAAAGTGTTTTCGCCAGTCTCTGCATGGGGTACTTCAAGAGGAAACAAAACATACGATAGAACTTAGAACTACTTCATTTGGTCAAGTTTCATGGAGCTAGCACAAACCGTGTTTGATTTAGAATTGCAAACACAGCTATCTATGTAGGAGAAAACAGAGTGAAACCTAAAAATTCAAAGTGTTACTGGAAACGAACGCTTCAACCTGGAAGAATAAAAATTGGGCAGCCAAGTGGGATTAGTGTACTGATCATTACCAGCAAGTATCATCAAGATTTGATGAAAAAATGTTTGCTGAGATTTCAGCAAACTAGAAGTTTTTTGGAAGCTTGGCAACCCCTTTCAAACGAAAGTGTGTTTCGCCAGTGTCTGCATGGGGTACTTCAAGAGGGAACAAACCATAGAGATAGAACTTAGAACTACTTCATTTGGTCATGTTTCAAGGAGCTAGCACAAACCGTGTTTGATTTAGAATTCCAAACACAGCTATCTATGTAGGAGAAAACAGTGAAACCTAAAAATTCAAACTCTTACTGGAAACGAATGCTTCAACCTAGAAGAATGAAAATTGGGCAACCAAGTGGGATTAGTGAACTGATCATTACCACCAAGTATCATCAAGATTTGGTGAAAAAATGTTTGCTGAGATTTCAGCAAACTAGAAGTTTTTTGGAAGCTTGGCAACCACTTTCAAACGAAAGTGTTTTTCGCCAGTCTCTGCATGGGGTACTTCAAGAGGAAACAAACCTTAGAGATAGAACTTAGAACTACTTCATTTGGTCACGTTTCAAGAAGCTAGCACAAACCGTCTTTGATTTAGTGTTTCAAGCACATCTAACTATATAGCAGAAAACAGAGTGAAACCTAAGAATTCAAACTGTTACTGGAAACGAACGCTTCAACCTAGAAGAATAAAAATTGGGCAGCCAAGTGGGATTAGTGAACTGATCATTAACACCAAGTATCATCAAGATTTGGTGAAAAAATGTTTCCTGAGATTTCAGCAAACTAGTAGTTTTTTGGAAGCTTGGCAACCCCTTTCAAACGAAAGTGTTTTTCGCCAGTCTCTGCATGGGGTACTTCAAGAGGAAACAAACCATAGAGATAGAACTTAGAACTACTTCATTTGGTCAAGTTTCAAGGAGCTAGCACGAACCGTGTTTGATTTAGAATTCCAAACACAGCTATCTATGTAGGAGAAAACAGAGTGAAACCTAAAAATTCAAACTGTTTCTGGAAACGAATGCTTCAACCTAGAAGAATGAAAATTGGGCAACCACGTGGGATTAGTGAATTGATCATTACCACCAAGTATCACCAAGATTTGGTGAAAAAATGTTGGCTGAGATTTCAGCAAACTAGTAGTTTTTTGGAAGCTTGACAACCCCTTTCAAACGAAAGTGTGTTTCGCCAGTCTCTGCATGGGGTACTTCAAGAGGAAACAAACCATACAGATAGAACTTAGAACTACTTCATTTGGTCAAGTTTCAAGGAGCTAGCACAAACCGTGTTTGATTTAGAATTCCAAACACAGCTATCTATGTAGGAGAAAATAGAGTGAAACCTAAAAATTCAAACTGTTACTGAAAACAAATGCCTCAACATAGCAGAATAAAAATTGGGCAGCCATGTGGGATTAGTGAAATGATCATTACCACCAAGTATCATCAAGATTTGGTGAAAAAATGTTTGCTGAGATTTCAGCAAACTAGTAGTTTTTTGGAAGCTTGGCAACCCCTTTCAAACGAAAGTGTTTTTCGCCAGTCTCTGCATGGGGTACTTCAAGAGGAAACAAACCATAGAGATAGAACTTAGAACTACTTCATTTGGTCAAGTTTCAAGGAGCTAGCACAAACCGTGTTTGATTTAGAATTCCAAACACAGCTATCTATGTAGGAGAAAACAGAGTGAAAACTAAAAATTCAAACTGTTACTGGAAACGAATGCTTCAAACTAGTAGAATGAAAATTGGGCAGCCAAGTGGGATTAGTGAACTGATCATTACCACCGGGTATCATCAAGATTTGGTGAAAAAATATTTGCTGATATTTCAGCAAACTAGTAGTTTTTTGGAAGCTTGGCAACCCCTTTCAAACGAAAGTGTGTTTCGCCAGTCTCTGCATGGGGTACTTCAAGAGGAAAACAACCATACAGAAAGAACTTAGAACTACTTCATTTGGTCAAGTTTCATGGAGCTAGCACAAACCGTGTTTGATTTAGAGTTTCAAAAACATCTAACTATATAGCAGAAAACAGAGTGAAACCTAAAAATTCAAACTGTTACTGGAAACGAACGCTTCAACCTAGAAGAATAAAAATTTAAGCAGCCAAGTGGGATTATTGAACTGATCATTACCACCAAGTGTCATCAAGATTTGGTGAAAAAATGTTTGCTGAGATTTCAGTAAACTAGTAGTTTTTGGAAGCTTTGCAACACCTTTCAAACGAAAGTGTGTTTCGCCAGTCTCTGCATGGGGTACTTCAAGAGTAAACAAACCATAGAAATAGAACTGAGAACTACTTCATTTGGTCAAGTTTCAAGGAGCTAGCACAAACCGTGTTTGATTTAGAATTGCAAACACAGCTATCTATGTAGGAGAAAACAGAGTGAAACCTAAAAATTCAAACTGTTACTGGAAACGAATGCTTCAACTTCGAAGAATGAAAATTTGGCAGCCAAGTGGGATTAGTGAACTGATCATTACCACCAAGTAACATCAAGATTTGGTGAAAAAATGTTTGCTGAGATTTCAGCAAACTAGCAGTTTTTTGGAAGCTTGGCAACCCCTTTCAAACGAAAGTGTTTTTCGCCAGTCTCTGCTTGGGGTACTTCAAGAGGAAACAAAACATAGAGATAGAACATAGAACTACTTCATTTGGTCAAGTTTCAAGGAGCTAGCACAAACCGTGTTTGATTTAGAGTTCAAACACATCTAACTATATAGCAGAAAACAGAGTGAAACCTAAAAATTCAAACTGTTACTGGAAACGAACGCTTCAACCTAGAAGAATAAAAATTGGGCATCCAAGTGGGATTAGTGAAGTGATCATTACCACCAAGTATCATCAATATTTGTTGAAAAAATGTTTGCTGAGATTTCAGAAAACTAGTAGTTTTTTGGAAGCTTGGCAACCCCTTTCAAATGAAAGTGTTTTTCGCCAGTCTCTGCATGGGGTACTTCAAGAGGAAACAACCATAGAGATATAACTTAGAACTACTTCATTTGGTCAAGTTTCAAGGAGCTAGCACAAACCGTGTTTGATTTAGAGATTCAAACACATCTAACTATATAGCAGAAAACAGAGTGAAACCCAAAAATTCAAACTGTTACTGGAAACGAACGCTTCAACCAAGAAGAATAAAAATTGGGAAGCCAAGTGGGATTAGTGAACTGATCATTACCACCAAGTATCATCAAGATTTGGTAAAAAAATGTTTGCTGAGATTTCAGCAAACTAGTAGTTTTTTGGAAGCTTGGCAACCCCTTTCAAACGAAAGTGTTTTTCGCCAGTCTCTGCATGGGGTACTTCAAGAGGAAACAAACCATAGAGATAGAACTTAGAACTACTTCATTTGGTCAAGTTTCAAGGAGCTAGCACAAACCGTGTTTGATTTAGAATTCCAAACACAGCTATCTATGTAGGAGAAAACAGAGTTAAATCTAAAAATTCAAACTGTTACTGGAAACGAATGCTTCAACCTAGAAGAATGAAAATTGGGCTGCCAAGTGGGATTAGTGAACTGATCATTACCACCAAGTATCATCCAGATTTGGTGAAAAAAGGTTTGCTGAGATTTCAGCAAACTAGTAGTTTTTTGGAAGCTTGGCAAACCCTTTCAAATGAAAGTGTTTTTCGCCAGTCTCTGCATGGGGTACTTCAAGCGGAAACAAACCATAGAGATACAACTTAGAACTACTTCATTTGGTCAAGTTTCAAGGAGCTAGCACAAACCTTGTTTGATTTAGAATTCCAATCACAGCTATCTATGTAGGAGAAAACAGAGTGAAACCTAAAAATTCAAACTCTTACTGGAAACGAATGCTTCAACCTAGAAGAAGGAAAATTTGGCAGCCAAGTGGGATTAGTGAACTGATCATTACCACCAAGTATCATCCAGATTTGGTGAAAAAATGTTTGCTGAGATTTCAGCAAACTAGTAGTTTTTTGGAAGCTTGGCAACCCCTTTCAAACGAAAGTGTTTTTCGCCAGTCCCTCATGGGGTACTTCAAGAGGAAACAAACCATAGATTTAGAACTTAGAACTACTTCATTTGATCAAGTTTCAAGGAGCTAGCACAAACCGTGTTTGATTTAGAATTCCAAACACAGATATCTATGTAGGAGAAAACAGAGTGAAACTTAAAAATTCAAACTGTTACTGGAAACGAATGCTTCAACCTAGAAGAATAAAAATTGGGCAGCCAAGTGGGATTAGTGAACTGATCATTACCACCAAGTATCATCAAGATTTGGTGAAAAAATGTTTGCTGAGATTTCAGCAAACTAGTAGTTTTTTGGAAGCTTGGCAACCCCTTTCAAACGAAAGTGTTTTTCGCCATTCACTGCATGGGGTACTTCAATAGGAAAAAAACCATAGAGATAGAACTTAGAACTACTTCATTTGGTCAAGTTTCAAGGAGCTAGCACAAACCGTGTTTGATTTAGAATTCCAAACACAGCTATCTATGTAGGAGAAAACAGAGTGAAACCTAAAAATTCAAACTCTTACTGGAAACGAATGCTTCAACCTAGAAGAATGAAAATTGGGCAGCGAAGTGGGATTAGTGAACTGATCATTACCACCAAGTATCATCAAGATTTGGTGAAAAAATGTTTGCTGAGATTTCAGCAAACTACTAGTTTTTTGGAAGCTTGGCAACCAGTTTCCAATGAAAGTGTTTTTCGCCAGTCCCTGTATGGGGTACTTCAAGAGGAAACAAACCATAGAGATAGAACTTAGAACTACTTCATTTGGTCAAGTTTCAAGGAGCTAGCAGAAACCGTGTATGATTTAGAGTTTCAAACACATCTAACTATATACCAGAAAACAGAGTGAAACCTAAAAATTCAAACTGTTACTGGAAACGAATGCTTCCAACTAGAAGAATGAAAATTGGGCAGCCAAGTGGGATTAGTGAACTGATCATTAGCACCAAGTATCATCAAGATTTGTTGAAAAAATGTTTGCTGAGATTTCAGCAAACTAGTAGTTTTTTGGAAGCTTGGCAACCCCTTTCAAACGAAAGTGTGTTTCGCCAGTCTCTGCATGGGGTACTTCAAGAGGAAACAAACCATACAGATAGAACTTAGAACTACTTCATTTGGTCAAGTTTCATGGAGCTAGCACACACCGTGTTTGATTTAGAATTAAAACACAGCTATCAATGTAGGAGAAACCAGAGTGAAACCTAAAAATTCAAACTGTTACTCGAAACGAATGCTTCAACCTAGAAGAATGAAAATTGGGCAGCCAAGTGGGATTAGTGAACTGATCATTACCACCAAGTATCATCAAGATTTGGTGAAAAAATGTTTGCTGAGATTTCAGCAAACTAGTAGTTTTTTGGAAGCTTGGGAACCCCTTTCAAACGAAAGTGTGTTTCGCAAGTCTCTGCATGGGGTACTTCAAGAGGAAACAAACCATAGAGATAGAACTTAGAACTACTTCATTTGGTCAAGTTTCAAGGAGCTAGCACAAACCGTGTTTGATTTAGAATTCCAAACACAGCTATCTATGTAGGAGAAAACAGAGTGAAACCTAAAAATTCAAACAGTTTCTGGAAACGAATGCTTCAACCTACAAGAATGAAAATTGGGCAGCCACGTGGGATTAGTGAACTGATCATTACCACCAAGTATCATCAAGATTTGGTGAAAAAATGTTTGCTGAGATTTCAGCAAACTAGTAGTTTTTTGGAAGCTTGGGAACCCCTTTCAAACGAAAGTGTGTTTCGCCAGTCTCTGCATGGGGTACTTCAAGAGGAAACAAACCATACAGATAGAACATAGAACTACTTCATTTGGTCAAGTTTCATGGAGCTAGCACAAACCGTGTTTGATTTAGAGTTTCAAACACATCTAATTGTATAGCAGAAAACAGAGGTAAACCTAAAATTTGAAACTGTTACTGGAAACGAACGCTTCAACCTAGAAGAATAAAAATTGGGCAGCCAAGTGGGATTAGTGAACTGATCATTACCACCAAGTATCATCAAGATTTGGTGAAAAAATGTTTGCTGAGATTTCAGCAAACTAGTAGTTTTTTGGAAGCTTGCCAACCCCTTTCAAACGAAAGTGTTTTTCGCCAGTCTCTGCATGGGGTACTTCAAGAGGAAACAAACCATAGAGATAGAACTTAGAACTACTTCATTTGGTCAAGTTTCAAGGAGCTAGCACAAACCGTCTTTGATTTAGAGTTTCAAGCACATCTAACTATATAGCAGTAAACAGAGTGAAACCTAAAAATTCAAACTGTTACTGGAAAGGAACGCTTCAACCTAGAAGAATAAAAATTGGGCAGCCAAGTGGGATTAGTGAACTGATCATTACCACCAAGTATCACCAAGATTTGGTGAAAAAATGTTTGCTGAGATTTCAGCAAACTAGTAGTTTTTTGGAAGCTTGGCAACCCCTTTCAAACGAAACTGTTTTTCTCCAGTCTCTGAATGGAGTACTTCAAGAGGAAACAAACCATAGAGATAGAACTTAGAACTACTTCATTTGGTCAAGTTTCAAGGAGCTAGCACAAACCGTGTTTGATTTAGAATTCCAAACACAGCTATCTATGTAGGAGAAAACAGAGTGAAACCTATAAATTCAAACTGTTACTGGAAACAAATGCTTCAACCTAGCAGAATAAAAATTGGGCAGCCAAGTGGGATTAGTGAACTGATCATTACCACCAAGTATCATCAAGATTTGGTGAAAAAATGTTTGCTGAGATTTCAGCAAACTAGTAGTTTTTTGGAAGCTTGGCAACCCCTTTCAAACGAAAGTGTGTTTCGCCAGGCTCTGCATGGGGTACTTCAAGAGGAAACCAACAATACAGAAAGAACTTAGAACTACTACATTTGGTCAAGTTATATGGAGCTAGCACAAACCGTGTTTGATTTAGAGTTTCAAAAACATCTAACTATAGAGCAGAAAACAGAGTGAAACCTAAAAATTCAAACTGTTACTGGAAACGAACGCTTCAACCTAGAAGAATAAAAATTGGGAAGCCAAGTGGGATTAGTGAACTGATCATTAACACCAAGTATCATCAAGATTGGGTGAAAAAATGTTTGCTGAGATTTCAGCAAACTTGTAGTTTTTTGGAAGCTTGGCAACCCCTTTCAAACGAAAGTGTTTTTCGCCAGTCTCTGCATGGGGTACTTCAAGAGGAAACAAACCATAGAGATAGAACTTAGAACTACTTCATTTGGTCAAGTTTCAAGGAGCTAGCACAAACCGTGTTTGATTTAGAATTCCAAACACAGCTATCTATGTAGGAGAAAACAGAGGTAAACCTAAAAATTCAAACTGTTACTGGAAACGAATGCTTCCAACTAGAAGAATGAAAATTGGGCAGCCAAGTGGGATTAGTGAACTGATCATTACCACCAAGTATCATCAAGATTTGGTGAAAAAATGTTTGCTGAGATTTCAGCAAACTAGCAGTTTTTTGGAAGCTTGGCAACCCCTTTCAAACGAAAGTGTTTTTCGTCAGTCTCTGCATGGGGTACTTCAAGAGGAAACAAACCATACAGATAGAACTTAGAACTACTTCATTTGGTCATGTTTCATGGAGCTAGCACAAACCGTGTTTGATTTAGAGTTTCAAACACATCTAACTGTATAGCAGAAAACAGAGGTAAACCTAAAAATTCAAACTGTTACTGGAAACGAACGATTCAACATAGAAGAATAAAAATTGGGCAGCCAAGTGGGATTAGTGAACTGATCATTAACACCAAGTATCATCAAGATTTGGTGAAAAAATGTTTGCTGAGATTTCAGCAAACTAGTAGTTTTTTGGAAGCTTGGCAACCCCTTTCAAACGAAAGTGTTTTTCGAAAGTCTCTGCATGGCGTACTTCAAGAGGAAACAAACCATAGAGATACAACTTAGAACTACTTCATTTGGTCAAGTTTCAAGGAGCTAGCACAAACCGTCTTTGATTTAGAGTTTCAAGCACATCTAACTATATAGCAGTAAACAGAGTGAAACCTAAAAATTCAAACTGTTACTGGAAACGAACGCTTCAACCTAGAAGAATATAAATTGTGCAGCCAAGTGGGATTAGTGAACTGATCATTACCACCAAGTATCACCAAGATTTGGTGAAAAAATGTTTGCTGAGATTTTAGCAAACTAGTAGTTTTTTGGAAGCTTGGCAACCCCTTTCAAAGGAAAGTGTTTTTCGCCAGTCTCTGCATGGGGTACTTCAAGAGGAAAGAAACCATAGAGATAGAACTTAGAACTACTTCATTTGGTCAAGTTTCAAGGAGCTAGCACAAACCGTGTTTGATTTAGAATTCCAAACACAGCTATCTATGTAGGAGAAAACAGAGTGAAACCTAAAAATTCAAACAGTTTCTGGAAACGAATGCTTCAACCTACAAGAATGAAAATTGGGCAGCCACGTGGGATTAGTGAACTGATCATTACCACCAAGTATCATCCAGATTTGGTGAAAAAATGTTTGCTGAGATTTCAGCAAACTAGTAGTTTTTTGGAAGCTTGGGAACCCCTTTCAAACGAAAGTGTGTTTCGCCAGTCTCTGCATGGGGTACTTCAAGAGGAAACAAACCATACAGATAGAACATAGAACTACTTCATTTGGTCAAGTTTCATGGAGCTAGCACAAACCGTGTTTGATTTAGAGTTTCAAACACATCTAACTGTATAGCAGAAAACAGAGGTAAACCTAAAAATTGAAACTGTTACTGGAAACGAACGCTTCAACCTAGAAGAATAAAAATTGGGCAGCCAAGTGGGATTAGTGAACTGATCATTACCACCAAGTATCATCAAGATTTGGTGAAAAAATGTTTGCTGAGATTTCAGCAAACTAGTAGTTTTTTGGAAGCTTGGCAACCCCTTTCAAACGAAAGTGTTTTTCGCCAGTCTCTGCATGGGGTACTTCAAGAGGAAACAAACCATAGAGATAGAACTTAGAACTACTTCATTTGGTCAAGTTTCAAGGAGCTAGCACAAACCGTCTTTGATTTAGAGTTTCAAGCACATCTAACTATATAGCAGTAAACAGAGTGAAACCTAAAAATTCAAACTGTTAGTGAAAACAAATGCCTCAACCTAGCAGAATAAAAATTGGGCAGCCATGTGGGATTAGTGAACTGATCATTACCACCAAGTATCATCAAGATTTGGTGAAAAAATGTTTGCTGAGATTTCAGCAAACTAGTAGTTTTTTGGAAGCTTGGCAACCCCTTTCAAACGAAAGTGTGTTTCGCCAGTCTCTGCATGGGGTACTTCAAGAGGAAACAAACCATAGAGATAGAACTTAGAACTACTTCATTTGGTCAAGTTTCAAGGAGCTAGCACAAACCGTGTTTGATTTAGAATTCCAAACACAGCTATCTATGTAGGAGAAAACAGAGGTAAACCTAAAAATTCAAACTCTTACTGGAAACAAATGCTTCAAACTAGAAGAATGAAAATTGGGCAGCCAAGTGGGATTAGTGAACTGATCATTACCACCAAGCATCATCAAGATTTGGTGAAAAAATGTTTGCTGAGATTTCAGCAAACTAGTAGTTTTTTGGAAGCTTGGCAACCCCTTTCAAACGAAAGTGTGTTTCGCCAGTCTCTGCATGGGGTACTTCAAGAGGAAACCAAAAATACAGAAAGAACTTAGAACTACTTCATTTGGTCAAGTTTCATGGAGCTAGCACAAACCGTGTTTAATTTAGAGTTTCAAAACATCTAACTATATAGCAGAAAACAGAGTGAAACCTAAAAATTCAAACTGTTACTGGAAACGAATGCTTCAACTTCGAAGAATGAAAATTTGGCAGCCAAGTGGGATTAGTGAACTGATCATTACCACCAAGTATCATCAAGATTTGGTGAAAAAATGTTTGCTGAGATTTCAGCAAACTAGTAGTTTTTTGGAAGCTTGGCAACCCCTTTCAAACGAAAGTGTTTTTCGCCAGTCTCTGCTTGGGGTACTTCAAGAGGAAACAAAACATAGAGATAGAACATAGAACTACTTCATTTGGTCAAGTTTCAAGGAGCTAGCACAAACCGTGTTTGATTTAGAGTTTCAAACACATCTAACTATATAGCAGAAAACAGAGTGAAACCTAAAAATTCAAACTGTTACTGGAAACGAACGCTTCAACCTAGAAGAATAAAAATTGGGCATCCAAGTGGGATTAGTGAAGTGATCATTACCACCAAGTATCATCAAGATTTGTTGAAAAAATGTTTGCTGAGATTTCAGCAAACTAGTAGTTTTTTGGAAGCTTCGCAACCCCTTTCAAATGAAAGTGTTTTTCGCCAGTCTCTGCATGGGGTACTTCAAGAGGAAACAACCATAGAGATAGAACTTAGAACTACTTCATTTGGTCAAGTTTCAAGGAGCTAGCACAAACCGTGTTTGATTTAGAGATTCAAACACATCTAACTATATAGCAGAAAACAGATTGAAACCCAAAAATTCAAACTGTTACTGGAAACGAACGCTTCAACCAAGAAGAATAAAAATTGGGCATCCAAGTGGGATTAGTGAACTGATCATTACCACCAAGTATCATCAAGATTTGGTGAAAAAATGTTTGCTGAGATTTCAGCAAACTAGTAGTTTTTTGGAAGCTTGGCAACCCTTTCAAATGAAAGTGTTTTTCGCCAGTCTCTGCATGGGGTACTTCAAGAGGAAACAAACCATAGAGATAGAACATAGAACTACTTCATTTTGTCAAGTTTCAAGGAGCTAGCACAAACCGTGTTTGATTTAGAATTCCAAACACAGCTATCTATGTAGGAGAAAACAGAGTTAAATCTAAAAATTCAAACTGTTACTGGAAACGAATGCTTCAACCTAGAAGAATGAAAATTGGGCTGCCAAGTGGGATTAGTGAACTGATCATTACCACCAAGTATCATCCAGATTTGGTGAAAAAAGGTTTGCTGAGATTTCAGCAAACTAGTAGTTTTTTGGAAGCTTGGCAAACCCTTTCAAATGAAAGTGTTTTTCGCCAGTCTCTGCATGGGGTACTTCAAGCGGAAACAAACCATAGAGATACAACTTAGAACTACTTCATTTGGTCAAGTTTCAAGGAGCTAGCACAAACCGTGTTTGATTTAGAATTCCAATCACAGCTATCTATGTAGGAGAAAACAGAGTGAAACCTAAAAATTCAAACTCTTACTGGAAACGAATGCTTCAACCTAAAAGAAGGAAAATTTGGCAGCCAAGTGGGATTAGTGAACTGATCATTACCACCAAGTATCATCCAGATTTGGTGAAAAAATGTTTGCTGAGATTACAGCAAACTAGTAGTTTTTTGGAAGCTTGGCAACCCCTTTCAAACGAAAGTGTTTTTCGCCATTCACTGCATGGGGTACTTCAATAGGAAACAAACCATAGAGATAGAACTTAGAACTACTTCATTTGGTCAAGTTTCAAGGAGCTAGCACAAACCGTGTTTGATTTAGAATTCCAAACACAGCTATCTATGTAGGAGAAAACAGAGTGAAACCTAAAAATTCAAACTCTTACTGGAAACGAATGCTTCAACCTAGAAGAATGAAAATTGGGCAGCGAAGTGGGATTAGTGAACTGATCATTACCACCAAGTATCATCAAGATTTGGTGAAAAAATGTTTGCTGAGATTTCAGCAAACTACTAGTTTTTTGGAAGCTTGGCAACCAGTTTCCAATGAAAGTGTTTTTCGCCAGTCCCTGTATGGGGTACTTCAAGAGGAAACAAACCATAGAGATAGAACTTAGAACTACTTCATTTGGTCAAGTTTCAAGGAGCTAGCAGAAACCGTGTATGATTTAGAGTTTCAAACACATCTAACTATATACCAGAAAACAGAGTGAAACCTAAAAATTCAAACTGTTACTGGAAACGAACGCTTCAACCTAGAAGAATGAAAATTGGGCAGCCACGTGGGATTAGTGAACTGATCATTACCACCAAGTATCATCAAGATTTGGTGAAAAAATGTTTGCTGAGATTTCAGCAAAGTAGTAGTTTTTGGAAGCTTGGCAACCCCTTTCAAACGAAAGTGTGTTTCGCAAGTATCTGCATGGGGTACTTCAAGAGGAAACAAACCATAGAGATAGAACTTAGAACTACTTCATTTGGTCAAGTTTCAAGGAGCTAGCACAAACCGTGTTGGATTTAGAATTCCAAACACAGCTATCTATGTAGGAGAAAACAGAGTGAAACCTAAAAATTCAAACTGTTTCTGGAAACGAATGCTTCAACCTAGAAGAATGAAAATTGGGCAGCCACGTGGGATTAGTGAACTGATCATTACCACCAAGTATCATCAAGATTTGGTGAAAAAATGTTTGCTGAGATTTCAGCAAACTAGTAGTTTTTTAGAAGCTTGGGAACCCCTTTCAAACGAAAGTGTGTTTCGCCAGTCTCTGCATGGGGTACTTCAAGAGGAAACAAACCATACAGATAGAACTTAGAACTACTTCATTTTGTCAAGTTTCATGGAGCTAGCACAAACCGTGTTTGATTTAGAGTTTCAAACACATCTAACTGTATAGCAGAAAACAGAGGTAAACCTAAAATTTGAAACTGTTACTGGAAACGAACGCTTGAACCTAGAAGAATAAAAATTGGGCAGCCCAGTGGGATTAGTGAACTGATCATTAACACCAAGTATCATCAAGATTTGGTGAAAAAATGTTTGCTGAGATTTCAGCAAACTAGTAGTTTTTTGGAAGCTTGGCAACCCCTTTCAAACGAAAGTATTTTTCGCCAGTCTCTGCATGGGGTACTTCAAGAGGAAACAAACCATAGAGATAGAACTTAGAACTACTTCATTTGGTCAAGTTTCAAGGAGCTAGCACAAACCTTCTTTGATTTAGAGTTTCAAGCACATCTAACTATATAGCAGAAAACAGAGTGAAACCTAAAAATTCAAACTGTTACTGGAAACGAACGCTTCAACCTAGAAGAATAAAAATTGGGCAGCCAAGTGGGATTAGTGAACTGATCATTACCACCAAGTATCATCCAGATTTGGTGAAAAAATGTTTGCTGAGATTTCAGCAAACTAGTAGTTTTTTGGAAGCTTGGCAACCCCTTTCAAACGAAAGTGTTTTTCGCCAGTCTCTGCATGGGGTACTTCAAGAGGAAACAAACCATAGAGATAGAACTTAGAACTACTTCATTTGGTCAAGTTTCAAGGAGCTAGCACAAACCGTGTTTGATTTAGAATTCCAAACACAGCTATCTATGTAGGAGAAAACAGAGTGAAACCTAAAAATTCAAACTCTTACTGGAAACGAATGCTTCAACCTAGAAGAATGAAAATTGGGCAGCCAAGTGGGATTAGTGAACTGATCATTACCACCAAGTATCATCCAGATTTGGTGAAAAAATGATTGCTGAGATTTCAGCAAACTAGTAGTTTTTTGGAAGCTTGGCAACCCCTTTCAAACGAAAGTGTGTTTCACCAGTCTCTGCATGGGGTATTTCAAGAGGAAACAAACCATAGAGATAGAACTTAGAACTACTTCATTTATTCAAGTTTCAAGGAGCTAGCAGAAACCGTGTATGATTTAGAGTTTCAAACACATCTAACTATATGCCAGAAAACAGAGTGAAACCTAAAATTCAAACTGTTACTGGAAATGAACGCTTCAAACTAGAAGAATAAAAATTGGGCAGCCAAGTGGGATTAGTGAACTGATCATTAACACCAAGTATCATCAAGATTTGTTGAAAAAATGTTTGCTGAGATTTCAGCAAACTAGTAGTTTTTTGGAAGCTTGGCAACCCCTTTCAAACGAAAGTGTGTTTCGCCAGTCTCTGCATGGGGTACTTCAAGAGGAAACAAACCATACAGATAGAACTTAGAACTACTTCATTTGGTCAAGTTTCATGGAGCTAGCACAAACCGTGTTTGATTTAGAATTCCAAACACAGCTATCAATGTAGGAGAAACCAGAGTGAAACCTAAAAATTCAAACTGTTACTCGAAACGAATGCTTCAACCTAGAAGAATGAAAATTGGGCAGCCAAGTGGGATTAGTGAACTGATCATTACCACCAAGTATCATCAAGTTTTGGTGAAAAAATGTTTGCTGAGATTTCCGCAAAGTAGTAGTTTTTGGAAGCTTGGCAACCCCTTTCAAACGAAAGTGTGTTTCGCAAGTCTCTGCATGGGGTACTTCAAGAGGAAACAAACCATAGAGATAGAACTTAGAACTACTTCATTTGGTCAAGTTTCAAGGAGCTAGCACAAACCGTGTTGGATTTAGAATTCCAAACACAGCTATCTATGTAGGAGAAAACAGAGTGAAACCTAAAAATTCAAACTGTTTCTGGAAACGAATGCTTCAACCTACAAGAATGAAAATTGGGCAGCCACGTGGGATTAGTGAACTGATCATTACCACCAAGTATCATCAAGATTTGGTGAAAAAATGTTTGCTGAGATTTCAGCAAACTAGTAGTTTTTTGGAAGCTTGGGAACCCCTTTCAAACGAAAGTGTGTTTCGCCAGTCTCTGCATGGGGTTACTTCAAGAGGAAACAAACCATAGAGATAGAACTTAGAACTACTTCATTTGGTCAAGTTTCAAGGAGCTAGCACAAACCGTGTTTGATTTAGAATTCCAAACACAGCTATCTATGTAGGAGAAAACAGAGGTAAACCTAAAAATTCAAACTCTTACTGGAAACAAATGCTTCAAACTAGAAGAATGAAATTGGGCAGCCAAGTGGGATTAGTGAACTGATCATTACCACCAAGCATCATCAAGATTTGGTGAAAAAATGTTTGCTGAGATTTCAGCAAACTAGTAGTTTTTTGGAAGCTTGGCAACCCCTTTCAAACGAAAGTGTGTTTCGCCAGTCTCTGCATGGGGTACTTCAAGAGGAAACCAAAAATACAGAAAGAACTTAGAACTACTTCATTTGGTCAAGTTTCATGGAGCTAGCACAAACCGTGTTTAATTTAGAGTTTCAAACACATCTATCTATATAGCAGAAAACAGAGTGAAACCTAAAAATTCAAACTGTTACTGGAAACGAATGCTTCAACTTCGAAGAATGAAAATTTGGCAGCCAAGTGGGATTAGTGAACTGATCATTACCACCAAGTATCATCAAGATTTGGTGAAAAAATGTTTGCTGAGATTTCAGCAAACTAGTAGTTTTTTGGAAGCTTGGCAACCCCTTTCAAACGAAAGTGTTTTTTCGCCAGTCTCTGCTTGGGGTACTTCAAGAGGAAACAAAACATAGAGATAGAACATAGAACTACTTCATTTGGTCAAGTTTCAAGGAGCTAGCACAAACCGTGTTTGATTTAGAGTTTCAAACACATCTAACTATATAGCAGAAAACAGAGTGAAACCTAAAAATTCAAACTGTTACTGGAAACGAACGCTTCAACCTAGAAGAATAAAAATTGGGCATCCAAGTGGGATTAGTGAAGTGATCATTACCACCAAGTATCATCAAGATTTGTTGAAAAAATGTTTGCTGAGATTTCAGCAAACTAGTAGTTTTTTGGAAGCTTCGCAACCCCTTTCAAATGAAAGTGTTTTTCGCCAGTCTCTGCATGGGGTACTTCAAGAGGAAACAACCATAGAGATAGAACTTAGAACTACTTCATTTGGTCAAGTTTCAAGGAGCTAGCACAAACCGTGTTTGATTTAGAGATTCAAACACATCTAACTATATAGCAGAAAACAGATTGAAACCCAAAAATTCAAACTGTTACTGGAAACGAACGCTTCAACCAAGAAGAATAAAAATTGGGCATCCAAGTGGGATTAGTGAACTGATCATTACCACCAAGTATCATCAAGATTTGGTGAAAAAATGTTTGCTGAGATTTCAGCAAACTAGTAGTTTTTTGGAAGCTTGGCAACCCTTTCAAATGAAAGTGTTTTTCGCCAGTCTCTGCATGGGGTACTTCAAGAGGAAACAAACCATAGAGATAGAACATAGAACTACTTCATTTTGTCAAGTTTCAAGGAGCTAGCACAAACCGTGTTTGATTTAGAATTCCAAACACAGCTATCTATGTAGGAGAAAACAGAGTTAAATCTAAAAATTCAAACTGTTACTGGAAACGAATGCTTCAACCTAGAAGAATGAAATTGGGCTGCCAAGTGGGATTAGTGAACTGATCATTACCACCAAGTATCATCCAGATTTGGTGAAAAAAAGGTTTGCTGAGATTTCAGCAAACTAGTAGTTTTTTGGAAGCTTGGCAAACCCTTTCAAATGAAAGTGTTTTTCGCCAGTCTCTGCATGGGGTACTTCAAGCGGAAACAAACCATAGAGATACAACTTAGAACTACTTCATTTGGTCAAGTTTCAAGGAGCTAGCACAAACCGTGTTTGATTTAGAATTCCAATCACAGCTATCTATGTAGGAGAAAACAGAGTGAAACCTAAAAATTCAAACTCTTACTGGAAACGAATGCTTCAACCTAAAAGAAGGAAAATTTGGCAGCCAAGTGGGATTAGTGAACTGATCATTACCACCAAGTATCATCCAGATTTGGTGAAAAAATGTTTGCTCAGATTACAGCAAACTAGTAGTTTTTTGGAAGCTTGGCAACCCCTTTCAAACGAAAGTGTTTTTCGCCATTCACTGCATGGGGTACTTCAATAGGAAACAAACCATAGAGATAGAACTTAGAACTACTTCATTTGGTCAAGTTTCAAGGAGCTAGCACAAACCGTGTTTGATTTAGAATTCCAAACACAGCTATCTATGTAGGAGAAAACAGAGTGAAACCTAAAAATTCAAACTCTTACTGGAAACGAATGCTTCAACCTAGAAGAATGAAAATTGGGCAGCGAAGTGGGATTAGTGAACTGATCATTACCACCAAGTATCATCAAGATTTGGTGAAAAAATGTTTGCTGAGATTTCAGCAAACTACTAGTTTTTTGGAAGCTTGGCAACCAGTTTCCAATGAAAGTGTTTTTCGCCAGTCCCTGTATGGGGTACTTCAAGAGGAAACAAACCATAGAGATAGAACTTAGAACTACTTCATTTGGTCAAGTTTCAAGGAGCTAGCAGAAACCGTGTATGATTTAGAGTTTCAAACACATCTAACTATATACCAGAAAACAGAGTGAAACCTAAAAATTCAAACTGTTACTGGAAACGAACGCTTCAACCTAGAAGAATGAAAATTGGGCAGCCACGTGGGATTAGTGAACTGATCATTACCACCAAGTATCATCAAGATTTGGTGAAAAAATGTTTGCTGAGATTTCAGCAAAGTAGTAGTTTTTGGAAGCTTGGCAACCCCTTTCAAACGAAAGTGTGTTTCGCAAGTATCTGCATGGGGTACTTCAAGAGGAAACAAACCATAGAGATAGAACTTAGAACTACTTCATTTGGTCAAGTTTCAAGGAGCTAGCACAAACCGTGTTGGATTTAGAATTCCAAACACAGCTATCTATGTAGGAGAAAACAGAGTGAAACCTAAAAATTCAAACTGTTTCTGGAAACGAATGCTTCAACCTAGAAGAATGAAAATTGGGCAGCCACGTGGGATTAGTGAACTGATCATTACCACCAAGTATCATCAAGATTTGGTGAAAAAATGTTTGCTGAGATTTCAGCAAACTAGTAGTTTTTTAGAAGCTTGGGAACCCCTTTCAAACGAAAGTGTGTTTCGCCAGTCTCTGCATGGGGTACTTCAAGAGGAAACAAACCATACAGATAGAACTTAGAACTACTTCATTTTGTCAAGTTTCATGGAGCTAGCACAAACCGTGTTTGATTTAGAGTTTCAAACACATCTAACTGTATAGCAGAAAACAGAGGTAAACCTAAAATTTGAAACTGTTACTGGAAACGAACGCTTGAACCTAGAAGAATAAAAATTGGGCAGCCCAGTGGGATTAGTGAACTGATCATTAACACCAAGTATCATCAAGATTTGGTGAAAAAATGTTTGCTGAGATTTCAGCAAACTAGTAGTTTTTTGGAAGCTTGGCAACCCCTTTCAAACGAAAGTATATTTCGCCAGTCTCTGCATGGGGTACTTCAAGAGGAAACAAACCATAGAGATAGAACTTAGAACTACTTCATTTGGTCAAGTTTCAAGGAGCTAGCACAAACCTTCTTTGATTTAGAGTTTCAAGCACATCTAACTATATAGCAGAAAACAGAGTGAAACCTAAAAATTCAAACTGTTACTGGAAACGAACGCTTCAACCTAGAAGAATAAAAATTGGGCAGCCAAGTGGGATTAGTGAACTGATCATTACCACCAAGTATCATCCAGATTTGGTGAAAAAATGTTTGCTGAGATTTCAGCAAACTAGTAGTTTTTTGGAAGCTTGGCAACCCCTTTCAAACGAAAGTGTTTTTCGCCAGTCTCTGCATGGGGTACTTCAAGAGGAAACAAACCATAGAGATAGAACTTAGAACTACTTCATTTGGTCAAGTTTCAAGGAGCTAGCACAAACCGTGTTTGATTTAGAATTCCAAACACAGCTATCTATGTAGGAGAAAACAGAGTGAAACCTAAAAATTCAAACTCTTACTGGAAACGAATGCTTCAACCTAGAAGAATGAAAATTGGGCAGCCAAGTGGGATTAGTGAACTGATCATTACCACCAAGTATCATCCAGATTTGGTGAAAAAATGATTGCTGAGATTTCAGCAAACTAGTAGTTTTTTGGAAGCTTGGCAACCCCTTTCAAACGAAAGTGTGTTTCACCAGTCTCTGCATGGGGTATTTCAAGAGGAAACAAACCATAGAGATAGAACTTAGAACTACTTCATTTATTCAAGTTTCAAGGAGCTAGCAGAAACCGTGTATGATTTAGAGTTTCAAACACATCTAACTATATGCCAGAAAACAGAGTGAAACCTAAAAATTCAAACTGTTACTGGAAATGAACGCTTCAAACTAGAAGAATAAAAATTGGGCAGCCAAGTGGGATTAGTGAACTGATCATTAACACCAAGTATCATCAAGATTTGTTGAAAAAATGTTTGCTGAGATTTCAGCAAACTAGTAGTTTTTTGGAAGCTTGGCAACCCCTTTCAAACGAAAGTGTGTTTCGCCAGTCTCTGCATGGGGTACTTCAAGAGGAAACAAACCATACAGATAGAACTTAGAACTACTTCATTTGGTCAAGTTTCATGGAGCTAGCACAAACCGTGTTTGATTTAGAATTCCAAACACAGCTATCAATGTAGGAGAAACCAGAGTGAAACCTAAAAATTCAAACTGTTACTCGAAACGAATGCTTCAACCTAGAAGAATGAAAATTGGGCAGCCAAGTGGGATTAGTGAACTGATCATTACCACCAAGTATCATCAAGTTTTGGTGAAAAAATGTTTGCTGAGATTTCCGCAAAGTAGTAGTTTTTGGAAGCTTGGCAACCCCTTTCAAACGAAAGTGTGTTTCGCAAGTCTCTGCATGGGGTACTTCAAGAGGAAACAAACCATAGAGATAGAACTTAGAACTACTTCATTTGGTCAAGTTTCAAGGAGCTAGCACAAACCGTGTTGGATTTAGAATTCCAAACACAGCTATCTATGTAGGAGAAAACAGAGTGAAACCTAAAAATTCAAACTGTTTCTGGAAACGAATGCTTCAACCTACAAGAATGAAAATTGGGCAGCCACGTGGGATTAGTGAACTGATCATTACCACCAAGTATCATCAAGATTTGGTGAAAAAATGTTTGCTGAGATTTCAGCAAACTAGTAGTTTTTTGGAAGCTTGGGAACCCCTTTCAAACGAAAGTGTGTTTCGCCAGTCTCTGCATGGGGTACTTCAAGAGGAAACAAACCATACAGATAGAACTTAGAACTACTTCATTTTGTCAAGTTTCATGGAGCTAGCACAAACCGTGTTTGATTTAGAGTTTCAAACACATCTAACTGTATAGCAGAAAACAGAGGTAAACCTAAAATTTGAAACTGTTACTGGAAACGAACGCTTCAACCTAGAAGAATAAAAATTGGGCAGCCCAGTGGGATTAGTGAACTGATCATTAACACCAAGTATCATCAAGATTTGGTGAAAAAATGTTTGCTGAGATTTCAGCAAACTAGTAGTTTTTTGGAAGCTTGGCAACCCCTTTCAAACGAAAGTATTTTTCGCCAGTCTCTGCATGGGGTACCTCAAGAGGAAACAAACCATAGAGATAGAACTTAGAACTACTTCATTTGGTCAAGTTTCAAGGAGCTAGCACAAACCTTCTTTGATTTAGAGTTTCAAGCACATCTAACTATATAGCAGAAAACAGAGTGAAACCTAAAAATTCAAACTGTTACTGGAAACGAACGCTTCAACCTAGAAGAATAAAAATTGGGCAGCCAAGTGGGATTAGTGAACTGATCATTACCACCAAGTATCATCCAGATTTGGTGAAAAAATGTTTGCTGAGATTTCAGCAAACTAGTAGTTTTTTGGAAGCTTGGCAACCCCTTTCAAACGAAAGTGTTTTTCGCCAGTCTCTGCATGGGGTACTTCAAGAGGAAACAAACCATAGAGATAGAACTTAGAACTACTTCATTTGGTCAAGTTTCAAGGAGCTAGCACAAACCGTGTTTGATTTAGAGATTCAAACACATCTAACTATATAGCAGAAAACAGATTGAAACCCAAAAATTCAAACTGTTACTGGAAACGAACGCTTCAACCAAGAAGAATAAAAATTGGGCATCCAAGTGGGATTAGTGAACTGATCATTACCACCAAGTATCATCAAGATTTGGTGAAAAAATGTTTGCTGAGATTTCAGCAAACTAGTAGTTTTTTGGAAGCTTGGCAACCCTTTCAAATGAAAGTGTTTTTCGCCAGTCTCTGCATGGGGTACTTCAAGAGGAAACAAACCATAGAGATAGAACATAGAACTACTTCATTTTGTCAAGTTTCAAGGAGCTAGCACAAACCGTGTTTGATTTAGAATTCCAAACACAGCTATCTATGTAGGAGAAAACAGAGTTAAATCTAAAAATTCAAACTGTTACTGGAAACGAATGCTTCAACCTAGAAGAATGAAAATTGGGCTGCCAAGTGGGATTAGTGAACTGATCATTACCACCAAGTATCATCCAGATTTGGTGAAAAAAGGTTTGCTGAGATTTCAGCAAACTAGTAGTTTTTTGGAAGCTTGGCAAACCCTTTCAAATGAAAGTGTTTTTCGCCAGTCTCTGCATGGGGTACTTCAAGCGGAAACAAACCATAGAGATACAACTTAGAACTACTTCATTTGGTCAAGTTTCAAGGAGCTAGCACAAACCGTGTTTGATTTAGAATTCCAATCACAGCTATCTATGTAGGAGAAAACAGAGTGAAACCTAAAAATTCAAACTCTTACTGGAAACGAATGCTTCAACCTAAAAGAAGGAAAATTTGGCAGCCAAGTGGGATTAGTGAACTGATCATTACCACCAAGTATCATCCAGATTTGGTGAAAAAATGTTTGCTGAGATTACAGCAAACTAGTAGTTTTTTGGAAGCTTGGCAACCCCTTTCAAACGAAAGTGTTTTTCGCCATTCACTGCATGGGGTACTTCAATAGGAAACAAACCATAGAGATAGAACTTAGAACTACTTCATTTGGTCAAGTTTCAAGGAGCTAGCACAAACCGTGTTTGATTTAGAATTCCAAACACAGCTATCTATGTAGGAGAAAACAGAGTGAAACCTAAAAATTCAAACTCTTACTGGAAACGAATGCTTCAACCTAGAAGAATGAAAATTGGGCAGCGAAGTGGGATTAGTGAACTGATCATTACCACCAAGTATCATCAAGATTTGGTGAAAAAATGTTTGCTGAGATTTCAGCAAACTACTAGTTTTTTGGAAGCTTGGCAACCAGTTTCCAATGAAAGTGTTTTTCGCCAGTCCCTGTATGGGGTACTTCAAGAGGAAACAAACCATAGAGATAGAACTTAGAACTACTTCATTTGGTCAAGTTTCAAGGAGCTAGCAGAAACCGTGTATGATTTAGAGTTTCAAACACATCTAACTATATACCAGAAAACAGAGTGAAACCTAAAAATTCAAACTGTTACTGGAAACGAACGCTTCAACCTAGAAGAATGAAAATTGGGCAGCCACGTGGGATTAGTGAACTGATCATTACCACCAAGTATCATCAAGATTTGGTGAAAAAATGTTTGCTGAGATTTCAGCAAAGTAGTAGTTTTTGGAAGCTTGGCAACCCCTTTCAAACGAAAGTGTGTTTCGCAAGTATCTGCATGGGGTACTTCAAGAGGAAACAAACCATAGAGATAGAACTTAGAACTACTTCATTTGGTCAAGTTTCAAGGAGCTAGCACAAACCGTGTTGGATTTAGAATTCCAAACACAGCTATCTATGTAGGAGAAAACAGAGTGAAACCTAAAAATTCAAACTGTTTCTGGAAACGAATGCTTCAACCTAGAAGAATGAAAATTGGGCAGCCACGTGGGATTAGTGAACTGATCATTACCACCAAGTATCATCAAGATTTGGTGAAAAAATGTTTGCTGAGATTTCAGCAAACTAGTAGTTTTTTAGAAGCTTGGGAACCCCTTTCAAACGAAAGTGTGTTTCGCCAGTCTCTGCATGGGGTACTTCAAGAGGAAACAAACCATACAGATAGAACTTAGAACTACTTCATTTTGTCAAGTTTCATGGAGCTAGCACAAACCGTGTTTGATTTAGAGTTTCAAACACATCTAACTGTATAGCAGAAAACAGAGGTAAACCTAAAATTTGAAACTGTTACTGGAAACGAACGCTTGAACCTAGAAGAATAAAAATTGGGCAGCCCAGTGGGATTAGTGAACTGATCATTAACACCAAGTATCATCAAGATTTGGTGAAAAAATGTTTGCTGAGATTTCAGCAAACTAGTAGTTTTTTGGAAGCTTGGCAACCCCTTTCAAACGAAAGTATTTTTCGCCAGTCTCTGCATGGGGTACTTCAAGAGGAAACAAACCATAGAGATAGAACTTAGAACTACTTCATTTGGTCAAGTTTCAAGGAGCTAGCACAAACCTTCTTTGATTTAGAGTTTCAAGCACATCTAACTATATAGCAGAAAACAGAGTGAAACCTAAAAATTCAAACTGTTACTGGAAACGAACGCTTCAACCTAGAAGAATAAAAATTGGGCAGCCAAGTGGGATTAGTGAACTGATCATTACCACCAAGTATCATCCAGATTTGGTGAAAAAATGTTTGCTGAGATTTCAGCAAACTAGTAGTTTTTTGGAAGCTTGGCAACCCCTTTCAAACGAAAGTGTTTTTCGCCAGTCTCTGCATGGGGTACTTCAAGAGGAAACAAACCATAGAGATAGAACTTAGAACTACTTCATTTGGTCAAGTTTCAAGGAGCTAGCACAAACCGTGTTTGATTTAGAATTCCAAACACAGCTATCTATGTAGGAGAAAACAGAGTGAAACCTAAAAATTCAAACTCTTACTGGAAACGAATGCTTCAACCTAGAAGAATGAAAATTGGGCAGCCAAGTGGGATTAGTGAACTGATCATTACCACCAAGTATCATCCAGATTTGGTGAAAAAATGATTGCTGAGATTTCAGCAAACTAGTAGTTTTTTGGAAGCTTGGCAACCCCTTTCAAACGAAAGTGTGTTTCACCAGTCTCTGCATGGGGTATTTCAAGAGGAAACAAACCATAGAGATAGAACTTAGAACTACTTCATTTATTCAAGTTTCAAGGAGCTAGCAGAAACCGTGTATGATTTAGAGTTTCAAACACATCTAACTATATGCCAGAAAACAGAGTGAAACCTAAAAATTCAAACTGTTACTGGAAATGAACGCTTCAAACTAGAAGAATAAAAATTGGGCAGCCAAGTGGGATTAGTGAACTGATCATTAACACCAAGTATCATCAAGATTTGTTGAAAAAATGTTTGCTGAGATTTCAGCAAACTAGTAGTTTTTTGGAAGCTTGGCAACCCCTTTCAAACGAAAGTGTGTTTCGCCAGTCTCTGCATGGGGTACTTCAAGAGGAAACAAACCATACAGATAGAACTTAGAACTACTTCATTTGGTCAAGTTTCATGGAGCTAGCACAAACCGTGTTTGATTTAGAATTCCAAACACAGCTATCAATGTAGGAGAAACCAGAGTGAAACCTAAAAATTCAAACTGTTACTCGAAACGAATGCTTCAACCTAGAAGAATGAAAATTGGGCAGCCAAGTGGGATTAGTGAACTGATCATTACCACCAAGTATCATCAAGATTTGGTGAAAAAATGTTTGCTGAGATTTCAGCAAAGTAGTAGTTTTTGGAAGCTTGGCAACCCCTTTCAAACGAAAGTGTGTTTCGCAAGTCTCTGCATGGGGTACTTCAAGAGGAAACAAACCATAGAGATAGAACTTAGAACTACTTCATTTGGTCAAGTTTCAAGGAGCTAGCACAAACCGTGTTGGATTTAGAATTCCAAACACAGCTATCTATGTAGGAGAAAACAGAGTGAAACCTAAAAATTCAAACTGTTTCTGGAAATGAATGCTTCAACCTACAAGAATGAAAATTGGGCAGCCACGTGGGATTAGTGAACTGATCATTACCACCAAGTATCATCAAGATTTGGTGAAAAAATGTTTGCTGAGATTTCACAAACTAGTAGTTTTTTGGAAGCTTGGGAACCCCTTTCAAACGAAAGTGTGTTTCGCCAGTCTCTGCATGGGGTACTTCAAGAGGAAACAAACCATACAGATAGAACATAGAACTACTTCATTTTGTCAAGTTTCATGGAGCTAGCACAAACCGTGTTTGATTTAGAGTTTCAAACACATCTAACTGTATAGCAGAAAACAGAGGTAAACCTAAAATTTGAAACTGTTACTGGAAACGAACGCTTCAACCTAGAAGAATAAAAATTGGGCAGCCCAGTGGGATTAGTGAACTGATCATTAACACAAAGTATCATCAAGATTTGGTGAAAAAATGTTTGCTGAGATTTCAGCAAACTAGTAGTTTTTTGGAAGCTTGGCAACCCCTTTCAAACGAAAGTATTTTTCGCCAGTCTCTGCATGGGGTACCTCAAGAGGAAACAAACCATAGAGATAGAACTTAGAACTACTTCATTTGGTCAAGTTTCAAGGAGCTAGCACAAACCTTCTTTGATTTAGAGTTTCAAGCACATCTAACTATATAGCAGAAAACAGAGTGAAACCTAAAAATTCAAACTGTTACTGGAAACGAACGCTTCAACCTAGAAGAATAAAAATTGGGCAGCCAAGTGGGATTAGTGAACTGATCATTACCACCAAGTATCATCCAGATTTGGTGAAAAAATGTTTGCTGAGATTTCAGCAAACTAGTAGTTTTTTGGAAGCTTGGCAACCCCTTTCAAACGAAAGTGTTTTTCGCCAGTCTCTGCATGGGGTACTTCAAGAGGAAACAAACCATAGAGATAGAACTTAGAACTACTTCATTTGGTCAAGTTTCAAGGAGCTAGCACAAACCGTGTTTGATTTAGAATTCCAAACACAGCTATCTATGTAGGAGAAAACAGAGTGAAACCTAAAAATTCAAACTGTTTCTGGAAACGAATGCTTCAACCTAGAAGAATGAAAATTGGGCAGCCACGTTGGATTAGTGAACTGATCATTACCACCAAGTATCATCAAGATTTGGTGAAAAAATGTTTGCTGAGATTTCAGCAAACTAGTAGTTTTTTGGAAGCTTGGCAACCCCTTTCAAACGAAAGTGTGTTTCGCCAGTCTCTGAATGGGGTACTTCAAAAGGAAACAAACCATACAGATAGAACTTAGAACTACTTCATTTGGTCAAGTTTCATGGAGCTAGCACAAACCGTCTTTGATTTAGAGTTTCAAGCACATCTAACTATATAGCAGTAAACAGAGTGAAACCTAAAAATTCAAACTGTTACTGGAAACGAACGCTTCAACCTAGAAGAATAAAAATTGGGCAGCCCAGTGGGATTAGTGAACTGATCATTACCACCAAGTATCACCAAGATTTGGTGAAAAAATGTTTGCTGAGATTTCAGCAAACTAGTAGTTTTTTGGAAGCTTGGCAACCCCTTTCAAATGAAACTGTTTTTCTCCAGTCTCTGAATGGAGTACTTCAAGAGGAAACAAACCATAGAGATAGAACTTAGAACTACTTCATTTGGTCAAGTTTCAAGGAGCTAGCACAAACCGTGTTTGATTTAGAATTCCAAACACAGCTATCTATGTAGGAGAAAACAGAGTGAAACCTAAAAATTCAAACTGTTACTGGAAACAAATGCTTCAACCTAGCAGAATAAAAATTGGGCAGCCAAGTGGGATTAGTGAACTGATCATTACCACCAAGTATCATCAAGATTTGGTGAAAAAATGTTTGCTGAGATTTCAGCAAAGTAGTAGTTTTTTGGAAGCTTGGCAACCCCTTTCAAACGAAAGTGTGTTTCGCCAGTCTCTGCATGGGGTACTTCAAGAGGAAACCAACAATACAGAAAGAACTTAGAACTACTTCATTTGGTCAAGTTATATGGAGCTAGCACAAACCGTGTTTGATTTAGAGTTTCAAAAACATCTAACTACATAGCAGAAAACAGAGTGAAACCTAAAAATTCAAACTGTTACTGGAAACGAACGCTTCAACCTAGAAGAATAAAAATTGGGCAGCCAAGTGGGATTAGTGAACTGATCATTAACACCAAGTATCATCAAGATTTGGTGAAAAAATGTTTGCTGAGATTTCAGCAAACTAGTAGTTTTTTGGAAGCTTGGCAACCCCTTTCAAACGAAAGTGTTTTTCGCCAGTCTCTGCATGGCGTACTTCAAGAGGAAACAAACCATAGAGATACAACTTAGAACTACTTCATTTGGTCAAGTTTCAAGGAGCTAGCACAAACCGTCTTTGATTTAGAGTTTCAAGCACATCTAACTATATAGCAGTAAACAGAGTGAAACCTAAAAATTCGAACTGTTACTGGAAACGAACGCTTCAACCTAGAAAAATAAAAATTGTGCAGCCAAGTGGGATTAGTGAACTGATCATTACCACCAAGTATCACCAAGATTTGGTGAAAAAATGTTTGCTGAGATTTCAGCAAACTAGTAGTTTTTTGGAAGCTTGGCAACCCCTTTCAAACGAAAGTATGTTTCGCCAGTCTCTGCATGGGGTACTTCAAGAGGAAACCAACAATACAGAAAGAACTTAGAACTACTTCATTTGGTCAAGTTATATGGAGCTAGCACAAACCGTGTTTGATTTACAGTTTCAAAAACATCTAACTATATAGCAGAAAACAGAGTGAAACCTAAAAATTCAAACTGTTACTGGAAACAAACGCTTCAACCTAGAAGAATAAAAATTGGGCAGCCAAGTGGGATTAGTGAACTGATCATTAACACCAGTATCATCAAGATTTGGTGAAAAAATATTTGCTGAGATTTCAGCAAACTAGTAGTTTTTTGGAAGCTTGGCAACCCCTTTCAAACGAAAGTGTTTTTTCGCCAGTCTCTGCATGGGGTACTTCAAGAGAAAACAAACCATAGAGATAGAACATAGAACTACTTCATTTTGTCAAGTTTCAAGGAGCTAGCACAAACCGTGTTTGATTTAGAATTCCAAACACAGCTATCTATGTAGGAGAAAACAGAGGTAAACCTAAAAATTCAAACTGTTACTGGAAACGAATGCTTCCAACTAGAAGAATGAAAATTGGGCAGCCAAGTGGGATTAGTGAACTGATCATTACCACCAAGTATTATCAAGATTTGGTGAAAAAATGTTTGCTGAGATTTCAGCAAACTAGTAGTTTTTTTTAAGCTTGGCAATCCTTTCAAATGAAAGTGTGTTTCGCCAGTCTCTGCATGGGGTACTTCAAGAGGAAACCAACCATACAGAAAGAACTTAGAACTACTTCATTTGGTCAAGTTTCATGGAGCTAGCACAAACCGTGTTTGATTTAGAGTTTTCAAACACATCTAACTATATAGCAGAAAACAGAGTGAAACCTAAAAATTCAAACTGTTACTGGAAACGAACGCTTCAACCTAGAAGAATAAAAATTGGGCAGCCAAGTGGGATTAGTGAACTGATCATTACCACCAAGTATCATCAAGATTTGGTGAAAAAATGTTTGCTGAGATTTCAGCAAACTAGTAGTTTTTTAGAAGCTTGGCAACCCCTTTCAAACAAAAGTGTTTTTCGCCAGTCTCTGCATGGGGTACTTCAAGAGGAAAAAAAACCATAGAGATAGAACATAGAACTACTTCATTTTGTCAAGTTTCAAGGAGCTAGCACAAACCGTGTTTGATTTAGAATTCCAAACACAGCTATCTATGTAGGAGAAAACAGAGTTAAATCTAAAAATTCAAACTGTTACTGGAAACGAATGCTTCAACCTAGAAGAATGAAAATTGGGCAGCCAAGTGGGATTAGTGAAGTGATCATTACCACCAAGTATCATCAAGATTTGGTGAAAAAATGTTTGCTGAGATTTCAGCAAACTAGTAGTTTTTTGGAAGCTTGGCAACCCCTTTCAAACGAAAGTGTTTTTCGCCAGTCTCTGCATGGGGTACTTCAAGAGGAAACAAACCATACAGATAGAACTTAGAACTACTTCATTTGGTAAAGTTTCAATGAGCTAGCACAAACCGTGTTTGATTTAGAGTATCAAACACATCTACCTATATAGCAGAAAACAGAGTGAAACCTAAAAATTCAAACTGTTACTGGAAACGAACGCTTCAACCTAGAAGAATAAAAATTGGGCAGCCAAGTGGGATTAGTGAACTGATCATTACCACCAAGTATCATCAAGATTTGGTGAAAAAATGTTTGCTGAGATTTCAGCAAACTAGTAGTTTTTTGGCGGCTTGGCAACCCTTTCAAACGAAAGTGTTTTTCGCCAGTCTCTGCATGGGGTACTTCAAGAGGAAACAAACCATAGAGATAGAACTTAGAACTACTTCATTTGGTCAAGTTTCAAGGAGCTAGCACAAACGTGTTTGATTTAGAATTCCAATCACAGCTATCTATGTAGGAGAAAACAGAGTGAAACCTAAAAATTCAAACTGTTACTGGAAACGAATGCTTCAACCTAGAAGAATAAAAATTGGGCAGCCAGGTGTGATTAGTGAACTGATCATTACCACCAAGTATCATCAAGATTTGGTAAAAAAATGTTTGCTGAGATTTCAGCAAACTAGTAGTTTTTTGGAAGCTTGGCAACCCTTTCAAACGAACGTGTTTTTCGCCAGTCTCTGCATGGGGTACTTCAAGAAGAAACAAACCATAGAGATAGAACTTAGAACTACTTCATTTGGTCAAGTTTCAAGGAGCTAGCACAAACCGTGTTTGATTTAGAGTATCAAACACATCTACCTATATAGCAGAAAACAGAGTGAAACCTAAAAATTCAAACTGTTACTGGAAACGAACGATTCAACCTAGAAGAATAAAAATTGGGCAGCCAAGTGGGATTAGTGAACTGATCATTACCACCAAGTATCATCAAGATTTGGTGAAAAAATGTTTGCTGAGATTTCAGCAAACTTAGTAGTTTTTTGGAAGCTTGGCAACCCCTTTCAAACGAAAGTGTTTTTCGCCAGTCTCTGCATGGCGTACTTCAAGAGGAAACAAACCATAGAGATACAACTTAGAACTACTTCATTTGGTCAAGTTACAAGGAGCTAGCACAAACCGTCTTTGATTTTAGAGTTTCAAGCACATCTAACTATATAGCAGTAAACAGAGTGAAACCTAAAAATTCAAACTGTTACTGGAAACGAACGCTTCAACCTAGAAGAATAAAAATTGTGCAGCCAAGTGGGATTAGTGAACTGATCATTACCACCAAGTATCACCAAGATTTGGTGAAAAAATGTTTGCTGAGATTTCAGCAAACTAGTAGTTTTTTGGAAGCTTGGCAACCCCTTTCAAAGGAAAGTGTTTTTCGCCAGTCTCTGCATGGGGTACTTCAAGAGGAAAGAAACCATAGAGATAGAACTTAGAACTACTTCATTTGGTCAAGTTTCAAGGAGCTAGCACAAACGTGTTTGATTTAGAATTCCAAACAAGCTATCTATGTAGGAGAAAACAGAGGTAAACCTAAAAATTCAAACTGTTACTGGAAACGAATGCTTCAAACTTGAAGAATGAAAATTGGGCAGCCAAGTGGGATTAGTGAACTGATCATTACCACCAAGTATCATCAAGATTTGGTGAAAAAATGTTTGCTGAGATTTCAGCAAAGTAGTAGTTTTTTGGAAGCTTGGCAACTTCTTTCAAACGAAAGTATTTTTCGCCAGTCTCTGCATGGGGTACTTCAAGAGGAAACCAACAATACAGAAAGAACTTAGAACTACTTCATTTGGTCAAGTTATATGGAGCTAGCACAAACCGTGTTTGATTTAGAGTTTCAAAAACATCTAACTATATAGCAGAAAACAGAGTGAAACCTAAAAATTCAAACTGTTACTGGAAACAAACGCTTCAACCTAGAAGAATAAAAATTGGGCAGCCAAGTGGGATTAGTGAACTGATCATTAACACCAAGTATCATCAAGATTTGGTGAAAAAATGTTTGCTGAGATTTCAGCAAACTAGTAGTTTTTTGGAAGCTTGGCAACCCCTTTCAAACGAAAGTGTTTTTCGCCAGTCTCTGCATGGGGTACTTCAAGAGAAAACAAACCATAGAGATTGAACATAGAACTACTTCATTTTGTCAAGTTTCAAGGAGCTAGCACAAACCGTGTTTGATTTAGAATTCCAAACACAGCTATCTATGTAGGAGAAAACAGAGTTAAATCTAAAAATTCAAACTGTTACTTAAACGAATGCTTCAACCTAGAAGAATAAAAATTGGGCAGCCAAGTGGGATTAGTGAACTGATCATTACCACCAAGTATCATCAAGATTTGGTGAAAAAATGTTTGCTGAGATTTCAGCAAACTAGTAGTTTTTTGGAAGCTTGGAAACCCCTTTCAAACGAAAGTGTTTTTCGCCAGTCTCTGCATGGGGTACTTCAAGAGGAAACAAACCATAGAGATAGAACTTAGAACTACTTCATTTGGTCAAGTTTCAAGGAGCTAGCACAAACCGTGTTTGATTTAGAATTCCAAACACAGCTATCTATGTAGGAGAAAACAGAGGTAAACCTAAAAATTCAAACTGTTACTGGAAACGAATGCTTCCAACTAGAAGAATGAAAATTGGGCAGCCAAGTGGGATTAGTGAACTGATCATTACCACCAAGTATTATCAAGATTTGGTGAAAAAATGTTTGCTGAGATTTCAGCAAACTAGTAGTTTTTTGGAAGCTTGGCAATCCTTTCAAATGAAAGTGTGTTTCGCCAGTCTCTGCATGGGGTACTTCAAGAGGAAACCAACCATACAGAAAGAACTTAGAACTACTTCATTTGGTCAAGTTTCATGGAGCTAGCACAAACCGTGTTTGATTTAGAGTTTCAAACACATCTAACTATATAGCAGAAAACAGAGTGAAACCTAAAAATTCAAACTGTTACTGGAAACGAACGCTTCAACCTAGAAGAATAAAAATTGGGCAGCCAAGTGGGATTAGTGAACTGATCATTACCACCAAGTATCATCAAGATTTGGTGAAAAAATGTTTGCTGAGATTTCAGCAAACTAGTAGTTTTTTAGAAGCTTGGCAACCCCTTTCAAACAAAAGTGTTTTTCGCCAGTCTCTGCATGGGGTACTTCAAGAGGAAACAAACCATAGAGATAGAACATAGAACTACTTCATTTTGTCAAGTTTCAAGGAGCTAGCACAAACCGTGTTTGATTTAGAATTCCAAACACAGCTATCTATGTAGGAGAAAACAGAGTTAAATCTAAAAATTCAAACTGTTACTGGAAACGAATGCTTCAACCTAGAAGAATGAAAATTGGGCAGCCAAGTGGGATTAGTGAAGTGATCATTACCACCAAGTATCATCAAGATTTGGTGAAAAAATGTTTGCTGAGATTTCAGCAAACTAGTAGTTTTTTGGAAGCTTGGCAACCCCTTTCAAACGAAAGTGTTTTTCGCCAGTCTCTGCATGGGGTACTTCAAGAGGAAACAAACCATACAGATAGAACTTAGAACTACTTCATTTGGTCAAGTTTCAATGAGCTAGCACAAACCGTGTTTGATTTAGAGTATCAAACACATCTACCTATATAGCAGAAAACAGAGTGAAACCTAAAAATTCAAACTGTTACTGGAAACGAACGCTTCAACCTAGAAGAATAAAAATTGGGCAGCCAAGTGGGATTAGTGAACTGATCATTACCACCAAGTATCATCAAGATTTGGTGAAAAAATGTTTGCTGAGATTTCAGCAAACTAGTAGTTTTTTGGAAGCTTGGCAACCCCTTTCAAACGAAAGTGTTTTTCGCCAGTCTCTGCATGGGGTACTTCAAGAGGAAACAAACCATAGAGATAGAACTTAGAACTACTTCATTTGGTCAAGTTTCAAGGAGCTAGCACAAACCGTGTTTGATTTAGAATTCCAATCACAGCTATCTATGTAGGAGAAAACAGAGTGAAACCTAAAAATTCAAACTGTTACTGGAAACGAATGCTTCAACCTAGAAGAATAAAAATTGGGCAGCCAGGTGGGATTAGTGAACTGATCATTACCACCAAGTATCATCAAGATTTGGTAAAAAAATGTTTGCTGAGATTTCAGCAAACTAGTAGTTTTTTGGAAGCTTGGCAACCCCTTTCAAACGAACGTGTTTTTCGCCAGTCTCTGCATGGGGTACTTCAAGAAGAAACAAACCATAGAGATAGAACTTAGAACTACTTCATTTGGTCAAGTTTCAAGGAGCTAGCACAAACCGTCTTTGATTTAGAGTTTCAAGCACATCTAACTATATAGCAGAAAACAGAGTGAAACCTAAAAATTCAAACTGTTACTGGAAACGAACGCTTCAACCTAGAAGAATAAAAATTGGGCAGCCAAGTGGGATTAGTGAACTGATCATTACCACCAAGTATCATCAAGATTTGGTGAAAAAATGTTTGCTGAGATTTCAGCAAACTAGTAGTTTTTTGGAAGCTTGGCAACCCCTTTCAAACGAAAGTGTTTTTCGCCAGTCTCTGCATGGGGTACTTCAAGAGGAAACAAACCATAGAGATAGAACATAGAACTACTTCATTTTGTCAAGTTTCAAGGAGCTAGCACAAACCGTGTTTGATTTAGAATTCCAAACACAGCTATCTATGTAGGAGAAAACAGAGTTAAATCTAAAGATTCAAACTGTTACTGGAAACGAATGCTTCAACCTAGAAGAATGAAAATTGGGCAGCCAAGTGAGATTAGTGAACTGATCATTACCACCAAGTATCATCAAGATTTGGTGAAAAAATGTTTGCTGAGATTTCAGCAAACTAGTAGTTTTTTGGAAGCTTGGCAACCCCTTTCAAACGAAAGTGTTTTTCGCCAGTCTCTGCATGGGGTACTTCAAGAGGAAACAAACCATAGAGATAGAACTTAGAACTACTTCATTTGGTCAAGTTTCAAGGAGCTAGCACAAACCGTGTTTGATTTAGAGTATCAAACACATCTACCTATATAGCAGAAAACAGAGTGAAACCTAAAAATTCAAACTGTTACTGGAAACGAACGCTTCAACCTAGAAGAATAAAAATTGGGCATCCAAGTGGGATTAGTGAACTGATCATTACCACCAAGTATCACCAAGATTTGGTGAAAAAATGTTTACTGAGATTTCAGCAAACTAGTAGTTTTTTGGAAGCTTGGCAACCCTTTCAAACGAAAGTGTTTTTCGCCAGTCTCTGCATGGGGTACTTCAAGAGGAAACAAACCATAGAGATAGAAATTAGAACTACTTCATTTGGTCAAGTTTCAAGGAGCTAGCACAAACCGTGTTTGATTTAGAATTCCAAACACAGCTATCTATGTAGGAGAAAACAGAGGTAAACCTAAAATTTCAAACTGTTACTGGAAACGAATGCTTCAAACTAGAAGAATGAAAATTGGGCAGCCAAGGTGGGATTAGTGAACTGATCATTACCACCAAGTATCATCAAGATTGGTGAAAAAATGTTTGCTGAGATTTCAGCAAACTAGTAGTTTTTTGGAAGCTTGGCAACCCCTTTCAAACGAAAGTGTGTTTCGCCAGTCTCTGCATGGGGTACTTCAAGAGGAAACCAACCATACAGAAAGAACTTAGAACTACTTCATTTGGTCAAGTTTAATGGAGCTAGCACAAACCGTGTTTGATTTAGAGTTTCAAACACATCTAACTATATAGCAGAAAACAGAGTGAAACCTAAAAATTCAAACTGTTACTGGAAACGAACGCTTCAACCTAGAAGAATAAAAATTGGGCAGCCAAGTGGGATTAGTGAACTGATCATTACCACCAAGTATCATCAAGATTTGGTGAAAAAATGTTTGCTGAGATTTCAGCAAACTAGTAGTTTTTTGGAAGCTTGGCAACCCCTTTCAAACGAAAGTGTTTTTCGCCAGTCTCTGAATGGGGTACTTCAAGAGGAAACAAACCATAGAGATAGAACATAGAACTACTTCATTTTGTCAAGTTTCAAGGAGCTAGCACAAACCGTGTTTGATTTAGAATTCCAAACACAGCTATCTATGTAGGAGAAAACAGAGTTAAATCTAAAATTCAAACTGTTACTGGAAACGAATGCTTCAACCTAGAAGAATGAAAATTGGGCAGCCAAGTTGATTAGGGAACTGATCATTACCACCAAGTATCATCAAGATTTGGTGAAAATATGTTTGCTGAGATTTCAGCAAACTAGTAGTTTTTTGGAAGCTTGGCAACCCCTTTCAAACGAAAGTGTTTTTCGCCAGTCTCTGCATGGGGTACTTCAAGAGGAAACAAACCATAGAGACAGAACTTAGAACTACTTCATTTGGTCAAGTTTCAAGGAGCTAGCACAAACCGTGTTTGATTTAGAGTATCAAACACATCTACCTATATAGGAGAAAACAGAGTGAAACCTAACAATTCAAACTGTTACTGGAAACGAACGCTTCAACCTAAAAGAATAAAAATTGGGCAGCCAAGTGGGATTAGTAAACTGATCATTACCACCAAGTATCATCAAGATTTGGTGAAAAAAATGTTTGCTGAGATTTCAGCAAACTAGTAGTTTTTTGGAAGCTTGGCAACCCCTTTCAATCGAAAGTGTTTTTCGCCAGTCTCTGCATGGGGTACTTCAAGAGGAAACAAACCATAGAGATAGAACTTAGAACTACTTCATTTGGTCAAGTTTCAAGGAGCTAGCACAAACCGTGTTTGATTTAGAATTCCAATCACAGCTATCTATGTAGGAGAAAACAGAGTGAAACCTAAAATTTCAAACTGTTACTGGAAACGAATGCTTCAACCTAGAAGAATAAAAATTGTGCAGCCAAGTGGGATTAGTGAACTGATCATTACCACCAAGTATCATCAAGATTTGGTAAAAAAATGTTTGCTGAGATTTCAGCAAACTAGTAGTTTTTTGGAAGCTTGGCAACCCCTTTCAAACGAAAGTGTTTTTCGCAGTCTCTGCATGGGGTACTTCAAGAGGAAAACAAACCATACAGATAGAACTTAGAACTACTTCATTTGGTCAAGTTTCAAGGGAGCTAGCACAAACCGTGTTTGATTTAGAATTCCATCAGCTATCTATGTAGGAGAAAACAGAGTGAAACCTAAAAATTCAAACTGTTACTGGAAACGAATGCTTCAACCTAGAAAATAAAAATTGGCAGCAGGTGGGATTAGTGAACGATCATTTACCACCAAGTATCATCAAGATTTGGTAAAAAAAAATGTTTGCTGAGATTTCAGCAAACTAGTAGTTTTTGGAAGCTTGGCAACCCCTTTCAAACGAACGTGTTTTTCGCCAGTCTCTGCATGGGGTACTTCAAGAAGAAACAAACCATAGAGATAGAACTTAGAACTACTTCATTTGGTCAAGTTTCAAGGAGCTAGCACAAACCGTCTTTGATTTAGAGTTTCAAGCACATCTAACTATATAGCAGAAAACAGAGTGAAACCTAAAAATTCAAACTGTTACTGGAAACGAACGCTTCAACCTAGAAGAATAAAAATTGGGCAGCCAAGTGGGATTAGTGAACTGATCATTACCACCAAGTATCATCAAGATTTGGTGAAAAAATGTTTGCTGAGATTTCAGCAAACTAGTAGTTTTTTGGAAGCTTGGCAACCCCTTTCAAACGAAAGTGTTTTTCGCCAGTCTCTGCATGGGGTACTTCAAGAGGAAACAAACCATAGAGATAGACATAGAACTACTTCATTTTGTCAAGTTTCAAGGAGCTAGCACAAACCGTGTTTGATTTAGAATTCCAAACACAGCTATCTATGTAGGAGAAAACAGAGTTAAATGTAAAAGATTCAAACTGTTTACTGGAAACGAATG